>NC_044246.1:114713163-114733163 GCF_003957555.1 Calypte anna | reverse complement strand
AAAGCTCCTCCAGTTCCAACCTCCTGCATGGGCAGGGACACCTCCTAAGGGCAGCATCACCTCCCATGGTGTCTCCAGGCTCTGTGGTGCCCAGCACAGAACCAGAAGCCCTTAAGCCCCCCAAACCTGGTGAAGAATCCTCATGGTGCTGAATCCTTCCCCCTCATCCTCATCTCCAGGCATGGAATGGCTCCATTCTTTCCAATCCCAAGAAAATCATAGAATCCCAGAATCCCAGATTGGTTTGGGGAGAAAGGGACCTTAAAGGTCACCTAATTCCAACCCCCTGCCATGGTCAGGGACCCCTCCCCCAGCCCAGGGTGCTCCAAGCCCCATCCAACCTGGGCTGAGACACTGCCAGGGATGGGGCAGCCACAGCTTCCTTGGGCAACCTGGGCAACCAGGGGCTCAGCACCCTCACCCCAAGCAATTCCTCCCTCACATCTCATCCCCAGCTCCCCTCTCCCAGCTCCAAACCCTTCCCCCTTCTCCTAGCCCACTCCAGCCCAGCCAGGACATCACCTTATTCCAGGCCACCACTAACCCATGTCCCACACCTGAGAATCACAGAATGCTCATGGCTGGAAAGGACCTTGGAGATCACCAAGTCCAACCAAACCATTTCTCCCTCCCTCCCTCCCTGCCCAAGATCTCCTCTCCATCTCCCCTCTCCCAGCTGCAAACCCTTCCCCCTCGCAGGCTCCCATCCCTCCAGGCCCTTGTCCCAAGTCCCTCCCCAGCTTTCCTGGAGCCCCTTCAGGCACTGGAAGGTGCTCTAAGGTCTCCCCGGTGCAGCCTTCTCTTCTCCAGCCTCAACACCCCCAACTCTCTCAGCCTGGCTCCAGAGCAGAGCTGCTCCAGCCCTCCCAGCAGCTCCATCCATGATCCTTGTTGTGTCTCCTAGGGATGAGGTGAACAAGGCCTACAGGAAGCTGGCTGTGCTGCTCCACCCTGACAAGTGTGTGGCTCCTGGCAGTGAAGATGCCTTCAAAGCCGTGGTGAACGCCCGGACCTCACTGCTCAAAAACATCAAATAGGGAACAGAACCCCAGGGAGCTGGAAAACCTTCCCCTCATCCCACCCAAGTCCCAGGCGAGCGTGGGACACCCCTCTGCTCCTCACACTTCACCAGCAGCGTGGACACAGGAGGCTCCCAGAGCAGCTTAGGACTGCTGAGGATGTGAACTGAAAGCCTTGGTGTGGTGGGTGGAGAGGGATGGTCAGGAGAGCAGGGGGTTGTGAGTCCTGGGGGGTTGTCCTGGAGCCATCTCTGCAGCTCCTGAGCTCCAGGGGTGGTTCAGCTCCCTGCTCAGAGCTGGCTCCTTCCTTCCAGGTGACACCCAACGATGCTGCTTTGGACTGTGAGGGAAAGGGGAATTACTTGAGGAAAATCTCTCTGGTACTGGAGGGAGAGAATGGCACCAGGAGTGTTCTTTACCTCCCCAACCTGTCATGGGGACAAGAGTGGTCTCCCCAGGGCACCCACCTCCTCCTCACATCACAGAGTCCTCTGCCACCACTTCCTTCCATCTCCCCAAGCCCAACTTGTTGGGAAGAAGCCCCAAAAGCTGCAGGACCTCAACCCCCCTCCCTCTCTCCCATCCCTCTGCTCAGGCAAGCTCTGGGTGAGGTCCCTTGTTGGGGACTGTCCTCAGCTGTGAGTGGCCCTGGCTGTTTGCAAGCAGGGGAAGGTTTCTGCCCCAAGGAGGAGGAGGAGGAGGCAGCAGCTCACCCCTCACCATGGCTGCTTCTCAGCTCTTCCCCTCCTCCCCTCAGCCAGACGTGGGTGAATTCAAGGGGAGCTTTGCTGCTCACCCCAAGAAGTGCTTGGTCACTTGATGGAGTCAGAGCCACCACAGCTGCCAGGTTCTCCGAGGAGACCAACCTGGGGATCCCTTGGGCTCCTCTGGTGTTGCCAGGACTCAGTTTTATTTCCTTGCTGCTGCCTGAGCTCCTCAGGGGGTGTCAGGACACAAACCCATGAAGTGAAAGCCCCCAAGGATGCTCCCTCTGTAACCTCACCTCACAGCTGTCCTGTTTGAAAGTGGTTTTTTTCCTCTGCTCTGTGAATATTTATTATTTTTTCACTTCAAGGCAGCTTTTCTGTGTTTTCTCTCCAAAACAGACCATAAATAACAGTTCCTCACCACCACCGTTTGACCTCAAGCATTAAGGGACTTGAGAATCATTTTCCTCTTGCTCTGGTGCTGAGCTGCTGGGAAGCAGAAACCAACTCTCCTGCCAGGGAACACTTTTTGCTCTTCTGATGTAGAAATAACCCAGAGGAGATGTTGCTCCATGAGCTTCATGTTTAAAACTTCTCCATTCTTCCTGCCAGAGGGATAAAAAGCTGGGCTGGGGGATTTGAGCAGGACAAGGCACACTGACAGCATCTCCTTCCACACCTTTTATAACCCTGGGGGAGCTCACTGGAAACCTCCCCACTTGTCCCATGGAGAAAACCACTTAATTCCACCTTCCAACTTCATTCTTTTTCCATCCAGGGGGACAACCAACCCCACTGCTGAATGAAGGGCAAGATCTGGGTGCCTGGAGTGGTTCTCCAGGGCTTTCTCCCATTCCTGCTGCTCAGGAGCTCTCCAGGTTTCTCATGCCATGGATGGTCCCTCCTTGGTTTTTTGCTTCTGGGGTTTCTCCTCTCTGTTTCCCAAGCTAACTCCATCCTTGGAGATGATTCCAGTGACCTCCTGGGCTGTCTTATTATAAATTAAACCTCCCCCTGGGGAGCTGAGGAAGCTCTGTGTCCCCAAGGCCACCACCCCCTGGTAAGGTTTAATTGACCCTCTCATTCCTCTCCTTGCTGATGGGGAAGAGCTGCCCATGGAAAATGGTGATGGGAGAGGGTCTGAAGGCCACCAAAACTGGCACAGAGGCCACCAAAATGGGTCTGAAGGGCACCAAAACTGAAGAGCACCAGAACTGGTCCAGAGGCCAGCACTGTTGGTCTGAAGACCACCAAAAATTGGCCAAATGCCACCGAAACCTTTTTGAAGGCCACCAGAACTCGTCCAAAGGCCACCAAAACCATCTCAAAGACCACTAAAACCAGTCCAGAGGCCACCAAAATGGGCCAAAAGACCAGAACTGGTCCAGGGGCCAGCAAGGGAACCCAGAACTGGTTCCTGGAACAGGAGGGGTGGAGCTGCACCTCATGGAAGGGTTTGGGAAGTTCTCCAGGTCATGCCTGGGGATGAACCTGAGGGGACAGCTGGAGGTGTCCTCCCCACCTGCCAAGCTTTCACCTGGGAGGCAGGAGGGCTCTGCAGAGGGACCTGGACAGACTGGAGAGTTGGGATGATCCCAAGGGGATGAGGTTCAACATTCCAAGTGCCGGGTCCTGCACTTTGGCCACAACAACCCCATGGGGAGCTCCAGGCTGGGCACAGAGTGGCAGAAAGGGACCTGGGAGTCTGGATTGCCAGGAAGCTGAAGAGGAGCCAGCAGTGTGCCCAGGTGGCCAAGAAGGCCAATGGCATCCTGGGCTGTGTCAGGAACAGCGTGGCCAGCAGGTCCAGGGAAGGGATTCTGCCCCTGTGCTCAGCCCTGGGGAGGCCACAGCTTGAGTCCTGTGTCCAGTTCTGGGCCCCTCAGCCCCTCAGGAAGGAGCTTGAGGTGCTGGAGCAGGTCCAGAGAAGAGCAAGGAGGCTGTGAAGGGATCCAGCAGAATTGCTGTGAGGAAGGGCTGAGGGAGCTGGGGGTGTTGAGGCTGGAGAAGAGGAGGCTCAGGGGAGACCTCATCACTCTCTCCAACTCCCTGAAAGGAGGTTGGAGCCAGGGGGGGGTTGGGCTCTTTTCCCAGGCAACTCTCAGCAAGACAAGAGGGCAGGGTCTCAAGTTGTGCCAGGGGAGGTTTAGGTTGGAGATGAGAAAGAATTTCTTTCTGGAGAGGGTGATCAGGCATTGGAATGGGCTGCCCAGGGAAGTAGTGGATTCTCCGTGTCTGGAGATCTTTCCAAAGAGCCTGGATGTGGCACTGAGTGCCATGGGCTGGGAACCACGGGGGGAGTGGATCAAGGGTTGGACTTGATGAGCTCTGAGCTCCCTTCCAACCCAGCCCATTCTAGGATTCTGTGACAAAGTCTTGTGGGGTCTCCTTCTCCATTGAAAGCCCCCAAGGAGACCCTGCTATGGGGGGCAGTTTGGCCTCAGTGATCTCCAGATGTTCCCCCCATGATCTCATGAAGGTGCCAGCAGGGGAAACACAGGGGGGGAGCTTGGGGAGGAGGATTCAGTGCAGGATCAGTCAGGTTGGGGGGGATTTGGGTGGCTCTGCTGAAGGGGAGCGTGTGGTGAGTATGTTGGGGGGTTCTCCCCAACCCCTCCGGGGCTGTCTTAAGGTGGCTGTGACCCCAGAAAGGTCCATGGGCAAAAGGACAGCCTGGTTATGAGAGCATGGCCCAACACCCTGCTTACCACCTGGGGTCACGGCACCCATAGAACCCCCAGCAGGATTGGATTGACCTTAAAGCTCATAAAAAAAATGTCAGATCTCTCCTCTGTCAGATTGTCTGGAAAATGATCACCTCTCAGCAGGGTCACCCTGCCAGGAAGGGAGGCCCCATGGGAAGGTTTGGAAGGTGAGAAGGGGCTTGTGGTGGGATGTCACCTCCTTGGAAGCTCTGTCACCCACAGCTACCATGGGGAAGCACCCCCAGGATCACCCTCAGGTGATGGTGACCACAGCACCTGGGTGCTGAGCCATGGTGGGGAAAGAGAAGAGGGTACAGGAGCCAGGCAGGCACCCAACCACCAGCAACTGCAGCTTAAATGATCAGCTGGACACAGAAATCATAAATGGGTTGGGCGGGAAGGGACCTTAAAGGTCACCCAGTGCCCCCCCTGCCATGGTCAGGGACACATCCCCCAGCCCAGGGTGCTCCAAGCCCCATCCAACCTGGGCTGAGACACTGCCAGGGATGGGGCAGCCACAGCTTCCTTGGGCAACCTGGGCAACCAGGGGCTCAGCACCCTCACCCCAAGGAATTCCTCCCTCACATCTCATCCCCATCTCCCCTCTCCCAGCTCCAAACCCTTCCCCCTTCTCCTAGCCCACTCCAGCCCAGCCAGGACATCACCTTATTCCAGGCCACCACTAACCCATGTCCCACACCTGAGAATCACAGAATGCTCATGGCTGGAAAGGACCTTGGAGATCACCAAGTCCAACCAAACCATTTCTCCCTCCATCCCTCCTCCCTGCCCAAGATCTCCTCTCCATCTCCCCTCTCCCAGCTGCAAACCCTTCCCCCTCGCAGGCTCCCATCCCTCCAGGCCCTTGTCCCAAGTCCTTCCCCAGCTTTCCTGGAGCTCCTTCAGGTACTGGAAGGTGCTCTAAGGTCTCCCCGGTGCAGCCTTCTCTTCTCCTGCCTCAACACCCCCAACTCTGTCAGCCTGGCTCCAGAGCAGAGCTGCTCCAGCCCTCCCAGCAGCTCCAGGGCCTCCTCTGCACTGGCTCCAACAGCTCCGGGTCCTTCTGCTGATGGGGACCCCAGAGATGGACACAGCTTTACCCCAGGGGGGTCTCCCCAGAGCAGAGGGGACAATCCCCTCCCTGGCCCTGCTGCTCATGCATCCAGCGAGGCCACTTGCTTTAAGGGTCCCCACGGGGTCTATGAGCTGCCAGAGGGAATGATGAAGATGAAGATGATGAAGATGGCGTGGGCAGCAGCACCTTCCCTCAGAACCCGCCTTCTCCACCCCCACCGGCACCGAGAGGGTTACAGAAGGCGGAGACGCTCCGGGACGCCCCGGTACCGGCAGAGCCGGCGGTGGGTGCCCGCCCCCGGCCCCGGGGAACCCCTTTCCCTCTCCCCCCTTCACCCCCTCTTCTCAATCCCCACCCCTTCTCCGGGCCGGAGCCGCCTCCCCCGCCGCCTCGGGCCCCGCGGAGCCCGGCGGGGGTGGCGGGGGGGGAGGCGGGCGGTGGGGACCGGCGGAGGATGCTGGTGGCCACCGGGAGAAGCGAAGAGCATCGTTGCTGGTCGCACCTTCCTCTTCCAGGGCTGCCAGGCTTCTCGATACCCTTCTCGGTCCTTCTCCATCCATCCCTCCATCCATCCATCCTCGGGGAACGGAGCGGCGGGGCTCTCGCCCTCCCGAAACACCGGGCTTGCCCTCGAAGGAGGGGCAGGGAGGCATCGCGACATCTTTTTGGGGTTTTGTTGTTTGGTTTGATTTTTTTTTTTTTTTCCTTAGCTCCGCGGCGCTTCGGTGGCAACCTGGCAGTGCGCAGGGGCTGGGGAGAGGGAGCTGGCAGGCAGCTGGGCAGGCAGGCAGCTCCCTGCCCGGCCTCGCTTATTTATCATTTCCTTTTTTTTTTTTCCCCCTCCTCCTTGGGCGGGCAGCGGGATTCGGGCTTTGGGTTGCAGAAGGAGAAGAAGGGGACAGGCCTGGGAGCCGGCAGGGGCGATGTCCCGCTGAGCATCGAGGGGGGGGACAGCGGTGGCATTTTTTCCCCGGTTGCGGAGCAGCGGAAGGTGCCACCATGCCCAGGAACGGGGCTTTCTCCGAACCCGAGTGTTCCGCCGAGTATTCCGCCGACTACTCGGTGAGCTTGCCCTCGGACCCCGAGCGCGGCGTGGGGAGGACCCACGAGGTGACGGTGCGCAGCTCGGGTCCCTGCCTCTGCCTCCCCCGTTTCATGCGCCTCACCTTCTCTCCCGAATCCCTGGAGAACCTCTACCAGACCTATTTCCGTCGCCAACGCCACGAAACCCTCTTGGTCCTGGTGGTCTTCGCCGCCCTCTTCGACTGCTACGTCCTCCTCATGTGCGCCGCGGTCCACGCCGCCGACAAAGTGGCCCCGGCGCTGGCCGCGGTGGCCGGGTTGGTGGCCCACGCCTTGCTCTTCGTCCTTTGCAAATACAGGCTGCTCCCCGAGAGGGTGGCCCGCAGGTTCCTGCCCTACGTCCTTTGGATCCTCATCTTGGCTCAGATCTTCTGCTACCTGGGGCTCGACTTCTCCCGCTCGCCCGAGGCCAGCGACACGGTGGGCTGGCAAGCCTTCTTCGGCTTCTCCTTCTTCATCACCTTGCCCCTGCGCCTGGCACCCATCGTCCTCATCACTGCTGTCTCCTGCGGGGTCCACACCTTGGTGCTTGGTGTCACCGTCGCTCAGCAGAGGCAGGAGGACACCCTGGATGAGGGCACGCTGCTGAGACAGGTAACGGGGATGGCTCAGGGGATATGGTGTCCCCTCGGGGTGCTGGGAGGTGATGGGGGAGTTATCCCCTCCTTTGGGTGGTTCCATGAGCTGCTGTGGGGTCCATCCCTGGTCCTGATCCTAAACTTGATGGTCTTAGGTCAAGTTGGATGGAGAAACCATCCAACCAACCAACCAACCAACCAACCATCAAGTTGGTTTGGAGCAACCTGGGGGATGGCCCAGGGGACGTGGTGTCCCCTCAGGGTGATGGGGGAGTTGTCCCCCCCTTTGGGTGGTTCCATGAGCTGCTGTGGTGTCCATCCCTGGTCCTGATCCTAAACTTGATGGTCTGAGGCCAAGTTGGATGGGGTTTGGAGAAACCTGGGGGATGGCCCGGGGGACGTGGTGTGCCCTCGGGGTGATGGGGGAGTTATCCCCCCCTTTGGGTGGTTCCATGAACTGCTGTGGGGTCCATCCCTGTTCCTGATTCTAAACTTGATGGTCTGAGGCCAAGTTGGATGGGGCTTGGAGCAACCTGGGCTGCTGGGAGCTGGCCCTGCCCATGGAACTGGGTGAGCTTTAAGGTCCCTTCCCACCCAAACCAGTCTGGGATTCCGTGAGATCCTTTCCAACCTGACTGACCCTAAAGCCAGGTTTGATCTGGAACCTACCAGCTGATTGTGGTGTTGACCAGGAGCAAGGGGATTCCCCAAAACACATCCCAGTGGAGTGCTGGGGAGGGCAGGAGCACCCAGCCATGATGGGACACACGTCCTCTGACCCCCCTAGATCCCTCTCCAGGAGCCACCTGAGGGGCAAGGACACATGGGCTGCTGGAGAAACTGAGGCACGGAGGGACTCTGGTGCTCCCCATCCACCCTGCCCGGCAGCCTCGCTTCTGCTCATTTCCCTTTGAATTGCAAGACACAAAAATGGCCAAAAATGGTCATTTTTAGCAGAAACGTGGCAGGAGCCCAGCTTCCGGGCTCACAAACAGCCACCAGGGCTTTCCCCAGGAGAAAAAGAGCTGGGTGGCTGCTGGGCCCCAGCTCAGTCCCGAGGTGATACCCATCCCCCAGCCTCATGGCTGGGGACACTTTAGGGTGATCTTCTGCCCCCATAAAGCTGGAGAAACAACATTTCCAAGCTTGAAGGTGGCCCCAAGGACTCAGCACCCATCCAGGCACACAGCAAAGGAGGGGAGGGGAGGCTTGGGCAGGGGGTGAGTGGTCCCTGCTCCAGCAGGTTCTCAGCATCTCCTGGGAAATACCCACTGGAGCAACCAGGGACTGTTGTTTGCCCCTAAATCAGTGGTTTTCATGGCTTGGCCAAGTCCCTTTCCTCCCCATTGGGAGGTTCCCCACTCTTTGGTCATGCACCCCCTGATCTGAGCAGAGATTCCATGGCTGGGAGGGGGGGGAAAGCCAGAGCTGAACTTTGGTGTGTTGAAGGCAGCAGGGAAAATCCCACTGGAAGCATCTCCTCTGCCCCATGGTGGGGAGAGGAAGGGATGGGGAAGGTCCAAGGCTGGTAGATGTAGGTTGGACATTAGGAAGTTCTTTGGGGTGAGGGTGCTGAGCCCCTGGTTGCCCAGGTTGCCCCAGGAAGCTGTGGCTGCCCCATCCCTGGCAGTGTCTCAGCCCAGGTTGGATGGGGCTTGGAGCACCCTGGGCTGGGGGAGGGGTCCCTGACCATGGCAGGGTTGGAATTAGGTGACCTTTAGGGTCCCTTCCCACCCAACCCACTCTGGGGTTCCCTGATTCTCTGGATGGATGGGTGGGTGGGCAGCTGGGTGTGCAGAGGAGGAATGAGTGAGGAATGGATGGACAGACAGCCCAGAGGTCCCCAGGGTGGGGAGCTGGTGGTGAAGGCCATGGCAGGGCTGGAGAACTGCAGCTTTCCTGGGTGCTGTTCTGCTGCCAGGGAGGGGTTGGGATGGAGAGGAGGCCACAGCCCCCACTGCTCATTGGTGGGGCTGAGGGAGGTGGGGTGGGGGGTTCTGTCTTGGGGGAGATGGGCAGGAGGGTGCTGGGACCCAAACCCCATTCTTTGGGGTCCCTGGTTGCCCAGGTTGCCCAAGGAAGCTGTGGCTGCCCCATCCCTGGCAGTGTCTCAGCCCAGGTTGGATGGGGCTTGGAGCACCCTGGGCTGGGGGAGGGGTCCCTGACCATGGCAGGGGATGGGAATGGATGGGATTTAAGGTCCCTTCCCACCCAAACCAGTCTGGGATTCCCTGGTTCCATCAACAGGAAGGGAGAGGGCAATTGTTGATTCACTTTTTTTGTAGAGGATTTGGGAATGCTGAGTCTCAGGAGACAGGAAAATGGAGCCTGCTCTCCAAAAAACACCCCAAGAATACTGAGTTTTTTCCCAGGCTCTGTGCTTTGGGACTGGTCCCCTTGCCATGGGACATCTCCTGGTGTCACAGGGTTTTGCAAAGAAAAGCACTTTTTGGGTTCTATTTCCATAGTGATCCAGCAAGGGTGCTGGGGTGGTGTCCAGGTTGAACTGGACAACCAGTTAGAGTCATCTCCAGGTTTCCAGTGTCCTGGCTCCAGGTAGGGTTCCTGCCCCTGCTGTTCAGAGCTCCTCCTGCAGAAGGCTGCCCAAGCTGCCACCTCTGCCTGGAGCTGCTTGAGGAGATCTGATGGCTCCTGGGGCAGCTGTGGGGTGAGCGTTGACCCACTGGTGGGTGGAGGGGCCTGGGATTTGGGCTGCCTGCTGCTGGTGCCACTTGTGCACCATCAAAATAAGTGGGGGTGCTGATCCTGGAGCAGAGGAGGCTGAGGGGAGACCTTGTGGCTCTCTGCAAGCCCCTGAGAGGAGGTTGGAGCCAGGGGGGGTCGGGCTTTGCTCCCAAGGAACAAGGGATGGGACAAGAGAGGAGGGCTGGAGAAGATGGAGAAGGGGATGGAGAAGTTGTGAGGAGCATCCGAGGGAGCTGTGGGTGCTGATCCTGGAGCAGAGGAGGCTGAGGGGAGACCTTGTGGCTCTCTGCAAGCCCCTGAGAGGAGGTTGGAGCCAGGGGGGGTCGGGCTCTGCTCCCAAGGAAGAAGGGATGGGACAAGAGGAACTTTTGGCACACCTCAAGTTGTGCCAGGGGAGGTTTAGGTTGGAGCTGGGGAAGAATTTCTGCCTGGAAAGGGTTGTCAGGGCCTGGCCCAGGCTGCCCAGGGCAGGGCTGGAGTCCCCATCATGCCTGGAGGGGTTTCAGAGCAAGCCCTGGGGATGTGGGGATGAGGGACATGGGGCAGGGGTGGCCTTGGGCACTGATGAGGGAATGGTTGGAACTGATGATCCTCAAGGTCTTTTCCAACCTGAATGATTCCATGATTCCACTCCCTGCCACCAAGCCTGGGGGTGCTGGGGGGGTGCAGGGGACCCACAGCCACCCCCCCCTTGCCCGTCCCCGTTAATCATTGCCACGGCACGGAGAGTCCGGAGCTGGGAAAACCTTGGCAACGCGGCATGCCTCAGCCTGGGAAGGAGGAACATTATGTCCAGAAATAAACATCAGATGCCTGATTATTCCAGCCAGCCACCCGGCTCCCGGGGGCACTGCTATTAATAGGAGGGACTGGAGGATGGGGCTGGAACCGCGGCGGGGGAAGGGGTGGGGATGGATTGGTGGCCATCAAGGAGGAGCCCGAAGGTTGAGATGCTGGCTGAGAGTTGGGGTCTGGGGGTGGTCGAGGCTGTGGCTGCCCTGGCCGTGTGGCAAGCAGCTGAGAAGCATCCTCCAGGTTCCAGCTGGGTGCATCCCACCCCGGCTCTGCCAGCAGGGATGAGGTCCCTCAGCCACACATCCCCTTCTTGCTGTCCCCAAATTATTGAGCACAAACCATAACCTGTGACCACACCGTGGGGTCTCCTCCATGTCTGGGTTTTCCCAGGAGATGTTTGGGATGCCAGGATGTGGGGTTTTGGTTGGTTTTTTTTTTTGGGGGGTGAGGTTTTGGGGGCTGAGCATCCATGGCAGGGGGCAAGATGCAGCTGGAAGATGCTCGGTGTGGGATGGGGCTGTGCCTTGCAGCCCCCGGGGGGGTTTGGGGTGGCCTCGGTGTGCCGAGCTGCCCTGTTCCCACCCAGTGACCCGTTGTCATGACAACTCGAGAGGGTGGTTAAAAATAGCAAGTAGCTGCTTGTTTTGGGGGTTTCTTCTCCCTGCCCACCTCCAGATGGCTCCTTGCTCACCGTCTACTCTGCCGCAGGTCCCGGGGCTTCCCGGGGATCCCCCCAGATCCTGGTCCAGATCCTGACCCAGCTCCATCAATTGGAGGTGCCAAGTTTTCTCCCTTGCTCCTCATGCCCCTAAAGTATCATCCCCAACGTGGTGCCACCTCAAATCCGTGCCTCAGTTTCCCTCTTTGTGACCTTGAGATGACACTGGGCTGCTCAGGGCTTGTCAGGTGGGAAGACTCCTGAGGACAGGGACACCCAGGGACCGGGGGAGCATTGGGGCTTTCCTCCCACCCTGCTGGGCTACAGGCCCCACGTTGGTACCAGGGAGTTGGGGATCAGGAGATGGATGCTGAGGATGTGGCAGCACCCTGGGAATGGCTCCATGGCCTTCCCACAGCCTCCATCACACTGCCAGGGACACCCAGGGGGTGGGAGGACATCTCCATGTCCCCACTGTCCCCTGAGCAGAGTTGAAACTGGTTATCACACCTTTCATGTCACTCTTCCCCTTCCAAGATGAAACAACCCAGGTTCCTCCAGCTTTCCCTCATCAGACATCTTTGCCATGGAGGGTTTTTCATCCCATCTGCAAAGCTGCTCCATCCTGTCCTGGGCTGTGGGGACATGAGGGATGGGACAAGTCCAGCCCATGGGACAGGATCCATGCCAGGATTGGGAAAGGTGATAGAATCATGGAATCCCAGAGTGGTTTGGGTGGGAAGGGACCTTAAAGCCCCCCCAGTGGCACCCCTGCCATGGTCAGGGACCCCTCCTCCAGCCCAGGGTGCTCCAAGCCCCATCCAACCTGGGCTGAGACACTGCCAGGGATGGGGCAGCCACAGCTTCCTTGGGCAACCTGGGCAACCAGGGGCTCAGCACCCTCACCCCAAGCAATTCCTCCCTCACATCTCATCCCCAGCTCCCCTCTCCCAGCTCCAAACCCTTCCCCCTTCTCCTAGCCCACTCCAGCCCAGCCAGGACATCACCTTATTCCAGGCCACCACTAACCCATGTCCCACACCTGAGAATCACAGAATGCTCATGGCTGGAAAGGACCTTGGAGATCACCAAGTCCAACCAAACCATTTCTCCCTCCCTCCCTCCCTGCCCAAGATCTCCTCTCCATCTCCCCTCTCCCAGCTGCAAACCCTTCCCCCTCGCAGGCTCCCATCCCTCCAGGCCCTTGTCCCAAGTCCCTCCCCAGCTTTCCTGGAGCCCCTTCAGGCACTGGAAGGTGCTCTAAGGTCTCCCCGGTGCAGCCTTCTCTTCTCCAGCCTCAACACCCCCAACTCTCTCAGCCTGGCTCCAGAGCAGAGCTGCTCCAGCCCTCCCAGCAGCTCCAGGACTTCCATGAGGTCCCATCAGGAGCTTTTGTTCCATTCTCCAGGAAGAAGGATGGGTTGTTCAAGTCCATGACCCTTTGTAGCCTCCACCTCTGGTGCTGTCATCCCACACCCACGTTTTGAGCCATGGAGAGGGGCAGGAGAAGGAGCAAACCTGGAGTTTTAGGCCTTGTCTGTGTTTTTATGAACATTTTGGGCTTCAATTCCCGTGGCAGGACCAAGGGAGCGGATGACACGTGAGCCACCAAGAGCTGATTGTCCCCCAGGGCTGCCCCTGCCTCTCCCCCCCCCCTGCCACCAGCCTGCTGCTGCTTTTTTCCAAAACATCTCTGCCAGCTTTAATGAAGCTGAGTCAGCCCACAGGGACCTCAAGGTCTCCTCGGGTTCTCCAGCTGTGATCTCCTGCTTGTCCCCTCCAGGACAGTCCCCCCAGCACATCTTGGTGGCCACGGCTTGGTGGCTTGTCCCCAGGGCTGTATTTTCTGTCCTCTTCCAACATCTGAACATTTGGGTTGGTTCTTTTTTATTTTTCCTTCAGGTTCTGCTGCCCAAACAAGGAGTTGTGGTGGCACATCCCTTGGTGGGGCTTCTCCATTGCTCCTCTTACTCCTGTCTCTTTTTCTTTTTGTTTTCCCCCTTCTTTTTTGTCCCCAAAGATCCTGTCCAATGTTGCCATCTACCTTTGTGCCATCACAGTGGGCACCATGTCCTACTACATGGCCGACCGCAAACACCGCAAAGCCTTCCTGGAAGCCCGGCAGTCCCTGGAGGTCAAACTCAACCTGGAGGAGCAGAGCCAGCAGCAGGTAGGGACCACAGCTGGGCACAGGGGACAGCCTGGGGACACCACGGTGGCCTCGGGACAGGGATAATCAGTGTTGGGCCCAGTTCTGTTCAATATCTTCATTGATGATTTAGATGAGGGGATTGAGTCCATCATCAGCAAATTCACAGATGACACCAAGCTGGGGGGAGTGTGGATCAGCTGGAAGGCAGGAGGGCTCTGCAGAGGGACCTGGACAGACTGGAGAGTTGGGATGATCCCAAGGGGATGAGGTTCAACATTCCAAGTGCCGGGTCCTGCACTTTGGCCACAACAACCCCATGAGGAGCTCCAGGCTGGGCACAGAGTGGCAGAAAGGGAGCTGGGAGTCTGGATTGCCAGGAAGCTGAAGAGGAGCCAGCAGTGTGCCCAGGTGGCCAAGAAGGCCAATGGCATCCTGGGCTGTGTCAGGAACAGCGTGGCCAGCAGGTCCAGGGAAGGGATTCTGCCCCTGTGCTCAGCCCTCGGGAGGCCACAGCTTGAGTCCTGTGTCCAGTTCTGGGCCCCTCAGCTCAGGAAGGAGATTGAGGTGCTGGAGCAGGTCCAGAGAAGAGCAAGGAGGCTGTGAAGGGATCCAGCAGAATTGCTGTGAGGAAGGGCTGAGGGAGCTGGGGGTGTTGAGGCTGGAGAAGAGGAGGCTCAGGGGAGACCTCATCACTCTCTGCAACTCCCTGAAAGGAGGTTGGAGCCAGGGGGGGGTTGGGCTCTTTTCCCAGGCAACTCTCAGCAAGACAAGAGGGCAGGGTCTCAAGTTGTGCCAGGGGAGGTTTAGGTTGGAGATGAGAAAGAATTTCTTTCTGGAGAGGGTGATCAGGCATTGGAATGGGCTGCCCAGGGAAGTAGTGGATTCTCCGTGTCTGGAGATCTTTCCAAAGAGCCTGGATGTGGCACTGAGTGCCATGGGCTGGGAACCACGGGGGGAGTGGATCAAGGGTTGGACTTGATGAGCTCTGAGGTCCCTTCCAACCCAGCCCATTCTAGGATTCTATGATTTGCCCCCACGGATTTGCTGTGGGGTGGCCCCGGGCTCGGCTTCCAGTCCCTCCCCTGTGCCCTGGCAGGAGCGGCTGATGCTTTCCATCCTCCCCAAGCATGTGGCAGACGAGATGCTGAAGGACATGAAGAAGGACCCCAGCCAGAAGGAGATGCAGCAGTTCAACACCATGTACATGTACCGCCATGAGAACGTCAGGTGGGACACGGGGGGGAACCAGCAGCCCCAGTTTGGGGACAAAAATGGGAATTGGGAGAGGTAGGGAAGGGGGGGTTGGCAGCTCAAGTGAAGGGTGGAGGAGGCCAAGCACCAAACCCACCTCTTGGAGACACCCGGGGGCTTCATCTCTGGCTGTGTCCCAGTAAGGTGGAGAAGAGGGGGACACAGGGATGGGTTGGTTGATACAGGGATAGGTTGGGGGACATGGGGATGGGTTGGGGGACACAGGGATGTGATAGGTCGGGGGACACAGGGATGGGTTGGGAGACATGGGGACAGGTTGGGGGACACAGGGGTGGGTTGGGGGACACAGGGATAGGCTGGGGGACATGGGGATGGGTTGGGGGACACAGGGATGGGTTGGGGGATACAGGGATAGGTTGGGGGACACAGGGGTGGGTTGGGGGACACAGGGATGGGTGACATAGGGATGAGTTGGGGGACACAGGGATGGGTTGAGGGACATGGGGACAGGTTTGGGGACACAGGGATGGGCTGGGGGACACAGGGATGGGTGACATAGGGATGAGTTGGGGGACACAGGGATGGGTTGGGGGACATGGGGACAGGTTCAGGGACACAGGGATGGGTTGGGGGGCACAGGGACGGGTTGGGGGACACCACACACACTCTGGGGGCTGAACCCCTCCCTCCTTGTTGCTCCTCACAGCATCCTCTTTGCCGACATCGTGGGCTTCACCCAACTGTCCTCCTCCTGCAGTGCCCAGGAGCTGGTGAAGCTCCTCAACGAGCTCTTTGCCCGCTTCGACAAGTTGGCAGCCGTGAGTGACACCCCGGGGGGGGGAGGTCTGAGCCATCATCACCCTCCTGAAAATGGAGGTGGGGACAGAGAAGGTTAAAAAATGTTCTTGCTGGGTGCAGGAAAAAAAAACAAAACAGAGCTGGGAGAGGAGGGGGGATGGAAAATCCGATGAGTTGTGTCCTTGGCTGGCATGGGAGAGCCCAACGTGGGTGAAGGGCAGGCTGGGGGAAGGATGGGGGGTTAAAGGAGGTCCCAGGTGACATTCTGTGTGTGTGTCCCCCCTCCCTGTCCCCAGAAACACCATCAGCTGCGTATCAAGATTTTGGGTGACTGCTACTACTGCATCTGCGGGCTGCCCGAGTACCGGGAGGACCACGCTGTCTGCTCCATCATGATGGGCTTGGCCATGGTGGAGGCCATTTCGTAAGGGCTTTTTCTCATGGAAAGGGGTGGGGAAAGGGGGGAGAGGGTCCTGCTGGGCTGCTGTGAACCCTGAGGACTTGGGAGTCTGGCAGAAGGAGTAAAAAAATGGAGAAGGTGGAGCGGGGATGGATTGTGAGGAGGGGACCTCACTTGTGGGCTGAGGTCTCTTCGTATCTTTATCTGAAGGAGGTTCCTGGGTGCACCCTCAGATAGTTTGGAGATGACACCAAGATGGATGGGAGGGATCCAGGGGGAGCTGGACAGGATGGATCCATGGGATGAGGCTCTGCAGAGGGATCAGGACAGGCTGGATCCATGGGATGAGGCTCTGCAGAGGAATCAGGACAGGCTGGATCCATGGGGTGAGGCTCTGCAGAGGGATCAGGACAGGCTGGATCCATGGGATGAGGCTCTGCAGAGGGATCAGGACAGGCTGGATCCATGGGATGAGGCTCTGCAGAGGGATCAGGACGGATCCATGGGATGAGGCTCTGCAGAGGGATCAGGACAGGATGGATCCATGGGATGAGGCTCTGCAGAGGGATCAGGACAGGATGGATCCATGGGATGAGGCTCTGCAGGGGGATCAGGACAGGATGGATCCATGGGATGAGGCTCTGCAGAGGGATCAGGACAGGCTGGATCCATGGGATGAGGCTCTGGAGAGGGATCAGGACAGGCTGGATCCATGGGATGAGGTTCTGCAGAAGGATCAGGACAGGCTGGATCCATGGGATGAGGCTCTGCAGAGGGATCAGGACAGGATGGATCCATGGGATGAGTTCTGCAGAGGGATCAGGACAGGCTGGATCCATGGGATGAGGCTCTGGAGAGGGATCAGGACAGGCTGGATCCATGGGATGAGGCTCTGGAAGAGGGATCAGGACAGGCTGGATCCATGGGATGAGGCTCTGCAGGGGGATCAGGACAGATCCATGGGATGAGGCTCTGCAGGGGGATCAGGACAGGATGGATCCATGGGATGAGTTCTGCAGAGGGATCAGGACAGGCTGGATCCATGGGATGAGGCCAATTGCAGGAGAGAGAGACTGAGCTGAAAGCAAAAGGACAAGACAGAAAAATCCCCTTTATCCTGCCCCAAACCAGGACATCCATCCCCCTTTGTCTCTCTCCCCCCCCCCAGCTACGTGCGGGAGAAGACCAGGACGGCGGTGGACATGCGGGTGGGGGTGCACAGCGGGACGGTGCTGGGGGGGGTGCTGGGACAGAAGAGGTGGCAGTACGACGTCTGGTCCACTGATGTCACCGTGGCCAACAAGATGGAGGCGGGTGGCATCCCCGGGTGAGCATCCCCAGGGGCTTGGGGGGAAAGGGGAAGGGGGGGGGACGGGGGGTCCAGCACCCAAGGGTGACTCCGGTGCCCGGGGCAGGCGGGTGCACATCTCGCAGAGCACCATGGATTGCTTGAAGGGGGAGTTTGAGGTGGAACCAGGGGAAGGCGGCTCCCGCTGCGAGTACCTGAAGGAGAAGGGCATTGTCACCTACCTCGTGGTGGTCCCCAAGCAGCCCCTGCGCAACGGCATCAACGGGGTGGTGAGTGGGGGTGCCAGGGTGAGCAGGGGGTGGTGGTGGTGGTGGGGACACCCCAACCCTCCTTGACCCACCTCCCCCTTTGCAGAAGCTGTCGCTGACCTCGTCCCACGGTGGTTCCCCACCTTTGGTCAACACCAAGGAACGCAACGGGAGCCTCAGCCTGGGCTGCACCAGCCCCGAGGAGCCCGAGGCCAGGGTGAGGGGCACCCTGGAGAGCGGGGAGGAGGACGGAGAGGTACAGCTCATCCATCTCGTGCAGCTGGGGGGTTTCTGGTGACTGCCCCAGGGTGGGTTGACCATCTGGTGTGGTCTCGCTGTGCCGGAGCAGGCGGTCAACCCCTCCTTCCCCAACCCCCGGCGGCGGCTGCGCCTGAGAGACTTGGCTGAGAGGGTGATGGACGCCTCAGAGAACGAGCAGGAGCTCAACAAGCTGCTCAACGAAGCCTTGTTGGAACGAGAATCCATCCAGGCGTGAGTCACCCTGCGCAGGGACACGTCCCCAGTGTGACTCGGGGGGTGGTGGGAGGTGTCCCCGGTGCCGTCGGGTGGTGACGGACGGTGTCACCCCCAGGCTGAAGGGCAAGAGCACCTTCCGGCTCTCCATGAGGTTCATCGACCCCGAGATGGAGACCCGCTACTCGGTGGAGAAGGAGAAGCAGAGCGGAGCTGCCTTCAGCTGCTCCTGCGTCGTCCTCTTCTTCACCGCCCTGGTGGAGTTCTGCATTGACCCCTGGTAGGGCAAGGAGGTGCTGGGTTGGGTTGGGTTGTTGCCAAGTCACATGTGGTGCCACCATGCTCCAAATGTGTCTCCTCTTGGTCTTTTTGGTAGGTTGGTGACCAACTACGTGACCTTTGTGGTGGGAGAGATCCTGCTGCTCATCCTCACCCTCTGCTCCTTGGCTGCCATCTTCCCCCGGGTGAGAACGAGATGGGCTCATTGGTGATGCCTCACTGGGATGTCCCCACCACCGTGTCCTGCTTGGGCAAACCCCTCCCTCCCCAACTTCTTCTCCCCACAGGTCTTCCCCAAAAAACTTGTGGCCTTCTCCACCTGGATCGACAGGACCCGCTGGGCACGCAACACTTGGGCCATGGCTGCCATCATCATCGTCACCATGGCTGACATTGTGGACATGGTGAGCCACCAGCCTGGGTGCCTGGAGGGCTGAACCTGCTCTGACCTTCTCCATCCAGACATCCCATAATTGTGCATGGCACCGTAAATGGCTGATTGTTACAGTCTGCACATCGGGGGGGAGGAATGGGGGGTGGATTTTAGGTCACTGTGTCCTCTTTCTCACCCTCATCCTCACCTTGTCCTTCTTCTGGACACCCAGTGTCCCCATCCTCACCCTGTCCTCCTTCTGGACACCCAATGTCCCCATCCTCACCCTGTCCTTCTGGACACCAGTGTCCCCATCCCCACCCTGTCCTTCTGGACACCCAATGTCCCCATCCTCACTCTGTCTTCCTCCTGGACACCAATGTCCTCATCCTCACCCTGTCCTACTTCTGGACACCACTGTCCCCATCCTCACCCTGTCCTCCTTCTGGACACCAATGTCCACATCTTCACCCTGTCCTCCTGGACACCAATGTCCCCATCCTCCCTCTGTCCTCCTTCTGAACACTCCATGTCCCCATCCTCACCCTGTCCTCCTTCTGGACACTCGTGCCCCCATCCTCACCCTGTCCTCCTTCTGGACACCCAATGTCCCCATCCTCACCCTGTCCTTCTGGACACCAATGTCCCCATCCCCACCCTGTCCTTCTGGACACCCAATATCCCCATCCTCACCCTGTCCTCCTCCTGAACACCAGTGTCCCCATCCTCACCCTGTCCTTCTGAATACCAGTGTCCCCATCCTCCCCCTGTCCTCCTTCTGAACACTCCATGTCCCCATCCTCACCCTGTCCTCCTGGACACAAATGTCCCAATCCTCACCCTGTCCCCCTGGACATGTGTCCCCATCCTCACCCTGTCTTTCTGGACACCACTGTCCCCATCCTCACCCTATCTTTCTGGACACCACTGTCCCCATCCTCACCCTGTCCTCCTTCTGGACACTCAGTGTCCCCATCCTCACCCTGTCCTCCTTCTGGACACCCAGTGTCCCCATCCTCACCCTGTCCTTCTGGACACCAATGTCCCCATCCTCACCCTGTCTCTTGTCCCCAGCTCAGCTGCTGGCAGGACCACGTTGGGCCAGTCAATGGGACCCTGGGGCCATCACGGGCGGGTGGCTGTGGGGACCAGCCCAAGTACTACAGCTACATCGCCCTGCTGGCCTTGGTGGCCACCATCATGCTGGTGCAGGTCAGCCACATGGTCAAGCTGACCCTCATGGTGCTGATCACCGGAGCTGCCGGTGCCGTCAACATCTTTGCCTGGGAACACATCTTTGACCAGTACGACCGGCGGCGTGGCCAGCAGAGCACGTGAGGGGGGGACCAGGAGGGTGGGCAAAGGGCTTGAGGGGTCACCTCCAGGGCCACCACCTGCCCTGTGTCTCCCCACCTCAGCAGGTCCTCGC
>NC_044246.1:114252455-114409112 GCF_003957555.1 Calypte anna | reverse complement strand
CTTCATCAAGTCCAACCCTTGATCCACTCCCCCCGTGGTTCCCAGCCCATGGCACTCAGTGCCACATCCAGGCTCTTTGGAAAGATCTCCAGACACGGAGAATCCACTACTTCCCTGGGCAGCCCATTCCAATGCCTGATCACCCTCTCCAGAAAGAAATTCTTTCTCATCTCCAACCTAAACCTCCCCTGGCACAACTTGAGACCCTGCCCTCTTGTCTTGCTGAGAGTTGCCTGGGAAAAGAGCCCAACCCCCCCCTGGCTCCAACCTCCTTTCAGGGAGTTGGAGAGAGTGATGAGGTCTCCCCTGAGCCTCCTCTTCTCCAGCCTCAACACCCCCAGCTCCCTCAGCCCTTCCTCACAGCAATTCTGCTGGATCCCTTCACAGCCTCCTTGCTCTTCTCTGGACCTGCTCCAGCACCTCAATCTCCTTCCTGAGGGGCTGAGGGGCCCAGAACTGGACACAGGACTCAAGCTGTGGCCTCCCCAGGGCTGAGCACAGGGGCAGAATCCCTTCCCTGGACCTGCTGGCCACGCTGTTCCTGACACAGCCCAGGATGCCATTGGCCTTCTTGGCCAGGCAGTTGTAGGGATCCTTTGCAAAATGTTCTCCCAGCCACAGCTCCACAGTCTGCCTGCCAGATATGCTTTGAATTTTATTTTTCACTTGCAAACACCAAAATTGGGTTTGTGGTGTTGGATTATTTTTTTTTTTTAGCATGTTTGGGGGTTTTGTTTTTAAGAGAACTGCAAAGAAATCTCTGTTTTTCTTCAGCATGAGTTGCTGCTAATTTGGTTGTTCCTCATCCAAGCCCACCAGGTGTTAAAGAGATATCACTAAAGCAGAGAAAATGCATTTTATATTTGCAAATCTTTTTTTTTTTACTGGAAGAGCATTTCTTCTGCCAGCAACACTCCAGCATTTAAAGGTTAAGGGAAAGATTGCTTCTGGCTTCTCTGCTGTCTTCCTTACCCTCAGGAAAGCTCTTCCAAAAGGGATTTGGCCCTCATTTTCACTGAAGAATTGGAAGAGGGAAAAACTCCTGGTTGTTGGGGAGGTGTCTCTCCTCCAGCCTTGCTTTTCCTAGAGGGTTCAGTGTCTTCCATTTGCTCAGAAATGTTTTCATTGATTTACTTTTTATGCTTTTTTTTTAATTTTGATTTTATTTCAATGCTCCTAAAACAAAAAAAAAAATCTTTTTTTTGGATTTGGACTTGGGATGGGATCACTCCCAGCACCACCAGGATGTTCCCAAAGAACAAACTGGGGATGGATGTTTAAATATTCAGGCCAACTTCCCTACCCTCTGGCCAGCTTGGAGCTGCAATATCACCCAGGGATGACCATGGATGAGTCTCCCTCTCCCCTTTCTCCCTCCCTCTCCCTTCTCCCATTTTATAAATACTTTGTGCTAAAGGATTTCTTTCAGAAGCTGCAGATTGCAGAGGCAAATCCATCTCCAGAGGAGAGAATGCCAGTCGTGCACATTAGCATAATAAAGCAAGACATCCACCCAGGCTCCCAGATCCTTCTCTACCTGTCTGCCTCTCTTCTAAACCTTTAAATTCTTTCCAGGAATTTCCAGGGAATAACTTTTAACAGCTTTTTGCCTTACCCCTTTAATTTTTTATTTTTTTTCTCTCTTCCAGTCGACTCTCTTCTAATTCCACCATTCCTTTCTCTTTAAAAACCCCAAACATGGATCAGTCTTTTAGTTCCTGCTGACAGAAACAGGCAAATGGCTGCAGCCCAGACCAAAGCATGAGGAGATTTCATTCACATCTCTCCCCACCAACCCAAGAGAAGGAGTTTGCAGGGCCAAACCTTTTCTCTAGGCAGCCTTTGAAACATTTATTTTATTTTTTTTTTAGCTTGAGCAGGCAAAGCTGTTTTCACTTTGCTGTTTTGGAAGCTGGTTAATCATTTTATTTTTTTTTTTCAAGACCCAGTGAAATTATTTCAGATTACCAGGAGCAAATTTACATTTCCCCTCCTTAATCTTGCTGAGGAGAAGCTGGTGATGAGTAAATGGCATATGCTGGTGTTATAATTGAAAACTGTTTGACTAACTGAGCAAATAAGCTTGGTTTGGGGGTTTTTTGTGTGTGTTTAACTCTTTCAGAGTCACCTCAGATGAGCACAGCCTCTTCTAGAGCTTCCAACTCTGCTGAAACAGAGGTTAATTCCAGCAGCCTGGTTTTGTTTGGTTTTGTTTTTTCCATGCCTGACAAACTTGCTCCCTCTGTTCCACACATATGGATTACTGGTTGAAAGTAAAAAAAAACAAACCCCAAACAACCCTGATAACCTCTCCCTTTATTTGACTTAATAAGTGATTTTTCTGCCCACGTTTTCCTTCCAGGTGTTTCTTTTGGGTGATCTTTCTGCCCATGTTTTCCTCTCAGCTGTTTGTTTTCTTTCGGGTGATCTTTCTTCCCACCTTCTCCTCTCAGCTGTTTCTTTTGGGTGATCTTTCTTCCCACCTTCTCCTCTCAGGTGTTTCTTTTGGGTGATCTTTCTGCTCATCTTTTCCTCTCAGCTGTTTCTTTTGGGTGATCTTTCTTCCTACCTTCTCCTCTCAGGTGTTTCTTTTGGGTGATCTTTCTTCCCACCTTCTCCTCTCAGCTCTTTGTTTCTTTTGGGTGTTTTCTTTCCCAGATTCTTTATCCCTACCACACATGAAAAGGATTCCTGGAGTTTCTCCTTTCCCTCTATAACCTGACTCATTAAATCCTAGAATCCCAGGTTGGAAGGAACCTCAAGGATCACCTGGTCCAACTCTTCTACTATTATTTTTTATTCTAATACATAACACAGTCTCATTTCTATTCTAATATTATTGTTTCTCTGAGATGTCCCAGCACCCCCTTGAGCTGAGACATCTCCCCAAGTGGGAGAACCCCCCACATCCCCTGGGATCCCATTCCAATCCAATCCTCAGGTGAATTCCTTCTCTCTGTTCAGGAACTTACGTCTGCCAAGGCAAGGACCTGATCCCCCTCGGAGAAGCTTTGCTGGAGAACCCCAACATGAAACTACAAATTCCCCTGAAGAGCAAGAAGTCCATGCCAGAGGATCTCTGTGAGCTCCTGAGGGACATGCTGGCTTTTAACCCCAAGGAAAGGCTGGATGCCTTCCAGCTGGAAGCCAGGATCAGGGAAATCTCTTACGGAAAAAAACGCCAACGCTCCCTCTCCTAGAGAGGAAAGGACCTTCAGGTGGGTGGCTCTGCCAGGCTCCTCCCTCCTCAGACAGAGTTTAGGGGGGGATTTTCTGTTCCTTTGCTTCCCAAAATCCTAGAAAACAAAGGGGACCAGGAGCAGTTGTGGGAATGCAGCAGTGCAGTCCAACTAGAAGGTGCAAAGGCTTCCCTGAACATTTGGGAAAAAGAATTGGGATAAAATGCCTCTAACAAAGAAACTTCAGCTCTTTAATGGGGTGTCTGGAGGGAATGGGCTGCACTGTGTATTCTGGCCAGCACATCCTTTACCCTAAACCTCCTCTCCCTTCACCCTAAACCTCCTCTCCCTTCACCCTAAACCTCCTCTCCCTTCACCCTAAACCTTCTCACCCTTCACCTTAAACCCCCTCACCCTTTACCCCAAACCTCCACTCTCTTCACCCTAAACCTCCTCACCCTTCACCTTAAATCCCCTCACCCTTTACCCTAAACCTCCTCTCCCTTCACCCTAAACCTCCTCTCCCTTCACCCTAAACCTCCTCCCCCTTTACCCCAAACCTCCTCCCCCTTTACCCCAAACCTCCTCCCCCTTTACCCCAAACCTCCTCTCCCTTTACCCCAAACCTCCTCTCCCTTTACCCCAAACCTCCTCTCCCTTTACCCCAAACCTCCTCTCCCTTTACCCCAAACCTCCTCTCCCTTTACCCCAAACCTCCTCTCCCTTTACCCCAAACCTCCTCTCTCTTCACCCTAAACCTCCTCACCCTTCACCTTAAACCCCCTTACCCTTTACCCTAAATCTCCTCACCTTCCACCCTAAACCTCCTCTCCCTTCACCCTAAACCTCCTCTCCCTTCACCCTAAACCTCCTCACCTTTCATCCCAAACCTCCTCCCCCTTTACTCCAAACCTCCTCTCCCTTTACCCCAAACCCCCTCAACTGCCACCAAAGGAGGGCAGATTTCTGCCAGCATCTGCCTGTCCTTACACTTCTGATCAGTTCAATATTCCTGATCTTGTGACAGATTTATCCTTCAGCTGAAAATGTTCTTCTCCTTCCCAGCTTTTTGCCCATTCTGCAGTGTTTTATAGAGCACAACTGGCAGCCCTGGCAGCATTTCTTCCTCTCCCAGCCTGGTTGCTTGGTTCCATCTCCTCAAAATTTCAGCCCTTCCTCTAGATAAACCTCTTCAGGTCCTTGTGAGCCATGAGCATTGTGTTTGGGCTGAAAACTTTCCTCCTGATGTTCTCCAGGATCCCATCTCTCTCCTTTCCTACCTGTATCCCTTCATCCTCTTGTAATGACTTTATATCCTTTTGGTTTTTTTTTTCCATTGCTTCCAATTAAGAAAATCCAATTAATAAGATTTTGTTCACAGCTGCCATGACCTTATCTTTTCTCTTACCCAGTTCCACCCCCTCTCAGCAAGAAGAAAAAATGTCTGACCCCCAGTGAGTGTTTTCCTCTTTTTTTTTTTACCAGTAACACCTCCAGCTCTGTGTCTTTGGCATGCTCCTAATGATGCCAAGGCTGTTAGTGAAAATGTTAATTAAACTAGTTAATTAATTAAACAAGTCCAGCCCATCTTGATAGAACTCAACTCTAGCTTCCTTGTTGCCAATTTTTTCCATTTCAGTTTTCCTTTGGGCCAGGTTTAACTGCCTTACACCCTCTTTTTTTTTTTTTTTCCCCAATCCCTACCTTTTCCTGCCTGTTTATCACTTCCTTGTGTGGTTGTGCATCAAATGCTTTATGGAACCTCAGTGAGCAAGACCCAACCCTTTTTATTTTTAGAAAAATCAGGTTTAAAACATAAACCAACTCGATTTAGTCTGGTGGGATCTGCAGTTCTGGAGGCTCCCACCTGAACCAGGTGGCCTGGCCCACTGCAATAGGAACAGCCCTGGTTAGTCTGATTTAGGGGAACTTGTAAGGATTAAGAGGAAAAAAAACCCAGGCTCTAACAGCATGGTGGCAATCTGGCTACTGTTGGCTTTCCTTTTTCATTATGAAAACAAAAAGGGTTGGAAAAAACCCCCAGCACATCCAGGGTGTATCCCTGAAACCCCCACCCAAGAGGTGGATTTTATTTTTATTATTATTTTATTTTTTCTGTTGGATAGGAAGCTTCCCAAATCCTTTGCTTTCAGCATGTAACTGGAGTGGATGCCCCCACCAGGCACTCATCTTGTGCTGCTCAGAATGCTGTGCCTGAAATGAAAACCAGCTCAGGGTTAAACACCAATTCCTGGATGTTTTGGGGCAGAAAATAAATCAGTTTCATATCCACCTTCCCTACTCTGGAAGCAGAAGAAGTGCAGAAGCTGAGCAGGGCTTTTCACTGGGTTGATTCCAGGTGCTTCAGATGAAATTCTCCAAGAGAAATTCCCTGAATCAAACAGGAATTCCCTGAATCAAACAGGAATTCCCTGAATCAAACAGGAATTCTCTGAATCAAACAGGAAACACTTTTATTTTTTTTTTTTTTGCAAGGAACTCTCCAGGGTTGGGCAGAACTATAAAACTCCTCCAGAAGAGTGTGAAAGGCACCTCAGTGAGTTGGCTTTCCTGAATTTCTAGGGATACAACCTCTGCTAGAGAGAAAACCTTGGATATAGAACCTTTGATTAAAGCCTTTCATTGCTCAAAACTGGGATTTTCCCTGAGGAAAACCTTCCTGTGTGTCCCTGCTCCTCCTTTGTGTCCCCAAGGCAGCCCAGCAGGCATGGGGACCTTTGGGATGAGCCAACAAGTCTTTGATTTTGCTAATTTTGTCTCTCTTTTTTTCTTTTCTTTTGCCAGGTGCTGTGTCCCACTGTCCACCTGGAGGCCTCAGCCAGCTCTGCCCTTCCTTTGGGATGAGTGGATTGATCCAGGAGACCTGGAGATGGCTTCCCAGTTTTCCTTCCAGAACGGTTCTATTTAAATGGACAAAAAAAACCCCAAACTTTTATTTATTTGTACAGTAATTTTAAGAGGAGAGCTACCAAAAAAAAAAAAGTAATCTATTTTTATGCAAACCATCAGTGTTTTTATAATTTGTGTTCTTTTACACAGTGAGTAGAGCAGGTTGGCTGAGTTGATCTTTGCTTGGCCACACTTTTGGAGGACTTTTTTTTAAGCTTCTTTTAAGCAACCCTTTTTCTTCCCATCCTCTGACTTGCAAAGAAACCTGGAGAAACCTTCTGGAGATCAAGCTCTTTGCCCCCACTCTGTGCTGACCACCTTGCCAGCCCTGCCTTCTCCCTGATAACACCACCTGGCTTGTCCTTGGCACAGAAATCCTCTTTAGATGAGGTTTAATTGGAGCTTTTTTTGGTGTTTTTTGGGTGGTTTTGGTTTCTCTGATTCTCCTTGGCCACGTAACCCAAGTGTTGTGCTGCTGAGTGAGCTGGCAAAGCTCTC
The DNA here is from genome assembly GCF_003957555.1 of Calypte anna. NCBI lineage: Eukaryota > Metazoa > Chordata > Aves > Apodiformes > Trochilidae > Calypte > Calypte anna. The sequence goes on along the minus strand of NC_044246.1, from coordinate 114,402,525 downwards.
AGTGTCTCTTCTGAGAATTTTGGGGGTTTTGAGCAGCAACAAAACTCTGTTCCCTTCACAGTAGCTTCTGAATATTCTTGCTTAGATGAACTAAAATGCTTTCTTAAAATAAATACAAAGGCTGTGAAAGATGCCAACTCTTTGATTAGAACGTATGCGTCACACCAACACTTAGAGTAGTTTCAGGAATTGTGCTTCCTGCTGTGCTGGCTGCTTGTGCCAGCTGTTTTTCCAAGGAAAAGGGAAAGGACAGAGCTGGAATCTTGGCAGGTAAATGGGGAGTCTTAATTTGCCACCCAGGTTTGATAAAAAAACCCCAAAAAAACCCAAAAATCCCCCCCAAGTTTTCATGTATTTCTGTAAACTTCACTCTGCTCTTTTCATTCCTTAAGGAGATGGGAGTTCCTGGAGGGAAAAATAATAAAAAAAAAAGGTTTCTCCTCTCTGCTGGAGGTGTGGTGTTCCCTCCTGTTGGAATAAGGAGCCAGGAATAAGCAGCCAAAAAAAAAAAGGGACACGGTGACCCCCTCTGTGCCACCCTCAGGACAGAAATACATCTATTTCTGTTAGAAATCCTTCTCTATTTTCTTCCCCCTGTCCTCTACCAAGATTGTGGCTGCAGTACAGAGGGCTCTGTGCTTTAAGCAGTGTTTTTTGAGCTTAAATTCAGGGAGAGGCTCTTTTCTTCCTCCCATGACTTTATCCAGAGGATTCCCTGGCTTTCCAGGAGGAAGTTAATTAAAGTTAATTAAGGAGGAAGTGTAATTAAATAAATACAGTTTGAATAGAAAAATTTTTTTTTTTTTTTATGGGCAAGGGATCAGACCCAGCCAGCACGGGGTTAGGAAGGGCAGGTCCTGTCTGACCAACCTGAGCTCCTTCTATGATCTGGTGACCCGACTGATGGATGAGGGGAAGGCTGTGGATGTGGTCTGCCTGGACTTCAGCAAGGCCTTTGACACCATCTCCCACAGCATCCTCCTGAGAAAGCTGTCAGCCCCCAGCTTGGACAGGAGCACCCTGTGCTGGGTTAGGAACTGGCTGGAGGGCCGGGCCCAGAGAGTGGTGCTGAACGGGGCTGCATCAAAATGGCGGCTGTGGTGTCCCCCAGGGATCAGTGTTGGGCCCAGTTCTGTTCAGTATCTTTATTGATGATTTAGATGAGGGGATTGAGTCCATCATCAGCAAATTTGCAGATGACACCAAGCTGGGGGGGAGTGTGGATCAGCTGGAAGGCAGGAGGGCTCTGCAGAGGGACCTGGAGAGACTGGAGAGTTGGGATGATCCCAAGGGGATGAGGTTCAACATTCCAAGTGCCGGGTCCTGCACTTTGGCCACAACAACCCCATGGGGAGCTCCAGGCTGGGCACAGAGTGGCAGAAAGGGACCTGGGAGTCTGGATTGCCAGGAAGCTGAACAGGAGCCAGCAGTGTGCCCAGGTGGCCAAGAAGGCCAATGGCATCCTGGGCTGTGTCAGGAACAGCGTGGCCAGCAGGTCCAGGGAAGGGATTCTGCCCCTGTGCTCAGCCCTGGGGAGGCCACAGCTTGAGTCCTGTGTCCAGTTCTGGGCCCCTCAGCTCAGGAAGGAGATTGAGGTGCTGGAGCAGGTCCAGAGAAGAGCAAGGAGGCTGTGAAGGGATCCAGCAGAATTGCTGTGAGGAAGGGCTGAGGGAGCTGGGGGTGTTGAGGCTGGAGAAGAGGAGGCTCAGGAGAGACCTCATCACTCTCTCCAACTCCCTGAAAGGAGGTTGGAGCCAGGGGGGGGTTGGGCTCTTTTCCCAGGCAACTCTCAGCAAGACAAGAGGGCAGGGTCTCAAGTTGTGCCAGGGGAGGTTTAGGTTGGAGATGAGAAAGAATTTCTTTCTGGAGAGGGTGATCAGGCATTGGAATGGGCTGCCCAGGGAAGTAGTGGATTCTCCGTGTCTGGAGATCTTTCCAAAGAGCCTGGATGTGGCACTGAGTGCCATGGGCTGGGAACCACGGGGGGAGTGGATCAAGGGTTGGACTTGATGATCTCTGAGGTCCCTTCCAACCCAGCCCATTCTAGGATTCTGTGCTTCTATGATTCTAAGTTTCTCACCTCCTTCCCCAGGCTGTCAGCCAGGTTTGCCCTGCACATGCAAAGCATTAATTGGCCTCAGTGCCTGCAGCAGGTAAGGAATGGACTCACCAATAGGGGTGGAGGATGTATGGAAAAAAAAATCATTCCAATCATTAAATTAAACTTTATTTTTGGAATTTAGAGAGTCCCTGATCTGCTCATGCTTGTACCTAAGGGCAGCAGAGAGACAGAGAGTGGCTTTGAAACTCATTCAGCTCCCAACACCTCAGTGCTGGGAGGACTGGAAAGGAGCTGGGAATGGGGAGTTTGGACCTTTTGGTACTAAAAGCCACAGGTTCTGGAGAGCAATTTTCCCTCTGGTAGCAGCAGCTCTACCTCTGACTACAGCTCTATCCCCAATCTCATCATTCCTTCATTTTTAACTCATCTTGGACCTTATTGTTCTGTAATCTAATTTTTGTTCTTCATTTTTAGCTCATCTGGGACCTTATTTTTTTTTTAATCTGATTTTTCTTCATTTTTAACTCATCTGGGACCTTACTTTTTTTTTTTTAATTTAATTTTTCTTCATTTTTAACTCCTCTTGGACCCCTGGGGAGGTTTTTCTCCCTGACCAGGAACACCCTTCTGCTTTCCTCTTCTGAGGGAAGGATTTTTCAATCGTTTTCATCCTTCCCCCACCACAACTCCTTTACCTCTGCTCTGCCACCTCTTCCCAGATCACTCCAGTGCTTTTCCAAGGCTGTTTCTTGTTGGGACCAAGTCCATTTTTCTGGAATAAAATGGGTTTGGGTGCACCTGTGCAACACCTGAGAATTCTGGGGCAGAAGAAAAGCTGTTTATTCTTTTTTTTTTCCTCATTTTTTACCCTGTTAGGTGCAAATCTCTCAGCTGCTGGGTATTTTTAGCTCCCTATCCTTTAAATCATGTGAAACTGCATTTCCAAATTAATAAAACACTGGTTTTATTTTTTAATAATGCACTAAAAGTCTGGTTCTACTGAGCATCTCCTTGGAATCCCTTGTAACACATTTTTTTCTGTTGTTGTTAAGGTACCACAGTTTATTAATGCTGCTGTAAATGAACATCTGCAATGACAACCTCTAATTTCAGTGACTGAAAGGGATGTGGGGGGAGAATCCTGGAGCTGCTGCTTGGAGCTTTCTGAAAACAGAAGTGGTGGAAAGGGTAAATTTTATATCTGTAGCTGGGAAAGGAATAGGGGGAAAAAAAAAGGAATTTGTGGGGTTCTGTTTCAAAATCAGCTGGATCAGTGATCAGCTGGAAGGCAGGAGGGGTCTGCAGAGGGACCTGGACAGACTGGAGAGTTGGGATGATCCCAAGGGGATGAGGTTCAACATTCCAAGTGCCGGGTCCTGCACTTTGGCCACAACAACCCCATGGGGAGCTCCAGGCTGGGCACAGAGTGGCAGAAAGGGACCTGGGAGTCTGGATTGCCAGGAAGCTGAAGAGGAGCCAGCAGTGTGCCCAGGTGGCCAAGAAGGCCAATGGCATCCTGGGCTGTGTCAGGAACAGCGTGGCCAGCAGGTCCAGGGAAGGGATTCTGCCCCTGTGCTCAGCCCTGGGGAGGCCACAGCTTGAGTCCTGTGTCCAGTTCTGGGCCCCTCAGCTCAGGAAGGAGATTGAGGTGCTGGAGCAGGTCCAGAGAAGAGCAAGGAGGCTGTGAAGGGATCCAGCAGAATTGCTGTGAGGAAGGGCTGAGGGAGCTGGGGGTGTTGAGGCTGGAGAAGAGGAGGCTCAGGGGAGACCTCATCACTCTCTGCAACTCCCTGAAAGGAGGTTGGAGCCAGGGGGGGGTTGGGCTCTTTTCCCAGGCAACTCTCAGCAAGACAAGAGGGCACAAAAGGTCTCAAGTTGTGCCAGGGGAGGTTTAGGTTGGAGATGAGAAAGAATTTCTTTCTGGAGAGGGTGATCAGGCATTGGAATGGGCTGCCCAGGGAAGTAGTGGATTCTCCGTGTCTGGAGATCTTTCCAAAGAGCCTGGATGTGGCACTGAGTGCCATGGGCTGGGAACCACGAGGGGAGTGGATCAAGGGTTGGACTTGATGAGCTCTGAGGTCCCTTCCAACCCAGCCCATTCTATGATTCTGTTTCAAAAGCTGCACACAGCTCATTAATAATAATATAGCTGAGCAATAAATGATAGAAAAAAAAAAAGGAAAAATAGAGAGGAGTTTGTCAAAGAGCTACAGTTTGGGAGTGGGGGATGGGAAGTTGGATAAATTATGGATGTGAGGGAGAAAATAAACTCCTTATGGAGTGGATGCTTTGGGGGAAAGTTAAAGGGGGGCTGAGGGCTGAGTTGTTGAGCTGCCTGGTGAGGGTGGCAGTGTCAGAGGGCTGAAATCAGACAGATTTCTGGAAAATAATCCTCAGAGGGGTGTTTCAGAGCAACTTTGGTTTAGGGGAGGTCCCAACCCCATTGCTCAGCTGCTGGTGGAGCTGCTCTCTCTATTTTTGTGCCAGTTTTGGGCAGTTTTCCTTCCAGCTCTTGGAAGATGCTGCTGATGCTGCTCTCCTCCTTTCTCACCCTACAACCCCCTGAGCCCCAGATCCTGCTGCCAGGCACTCCTGTCATGGGAAATCAGCTGGGGGTTGGGGGAAACTTTGTTTTTAGGGTCTGGAGGAAAACATTTCCCAGTGATTGCCACAGCAGCTGGGCCCAGGTGAACCTCACAGGGCCCAATATGGGCAAGTTTAAGGTCCTGTACTTGGGCCAAGGCACCCCCAGACATGGATATAGGATGGGGGAGGACACCCTGGGGAGCTCCAATGTGGGAAAAGTCCTGGGAGCCAGGCTGAGGGATTGGGGTTGTTCAGCCTGGAGAAGAGGAGGCTCCCAGGTGAGCTCAGAGCAACCTTCCAATATCTGAAGGGGCGCCAAGAAAGCTGGGGGAGGGCTTTGGACACGGGGGGGTAGGGAGAGGACAAGGGGAATGGGTTAAAACTGGAAGAGGGGAGAGTGAGGTTGGAGATGAGGAAGAAATTCTTGAATTTGAGCTCCAGGTTTCCCAAGGAAGCTGTGGCTGCCCCATCCCTGGCAGTGTCTCAGCCCAGGCTGGATGGGGCTTGGACATGGAGGTGTTCAGGTGAGTCCAGAGGAGGCCATGATGTTAACCAGAAGGCTGGAGCAGCTCTTGTGTGAATACAGACTGAGAGTTGGGTTTATTCAGCCTGGGGAAGGCTGCAGGGAGACCTTAGAGCACCTTCCAGTGCCTGAAGGGGCTCCAGGAAAGCTGGGGAGGGACTTGGGACCTGGAAGGGATGGGATGAGGGAGAATGGTTTAAAACTGAAGGAAAAGAGATGGACATGAGATATTAGGGAGACATTCCTTAATTTGAGGGTGATGAGAGACTGGAATGTGTTGCCCAAGGAAGCTGTGGCTGCCCCATCCCCGGCAGTGTCTCAGCCCAGGTTGGATGGGGCTTGGAGCACCCTGGGCTGGGGGAGGTGTCCCTGACCATACAGGGGGTTTGGATGAGCTTTAAGGTCCCTCCCAACCCAAACCATTCTATGATTAAAAATTAATAAATTTAGGAAGAGAAGGATGCTGCCAAGGGTGGCTGCAAGAGGCTGCCTGGGCTCTGACACTGCTGATTTTTCGCTAGGTCAGAGCACAGGCAGGGATCATCTAAGGATGATTTCTTTTTTATTTTTAATCTATGGTCATAATATCTTGAGGAAAAGATAAAAGAACAGGGGAGAACACGGATCCATGGCTCAGCTTTGGATTTCCAGCTACCAGTGAAGCTGAAGCTTTGTTCTGCTTCAGTGAGGAAATTTATGTATATTTTTTTTTCCATTTTTTCTTTTTCTCTCTGCCCTGCAACAAACCTCCTGTTTGTGGGAACAGCCTCTAAATGCCCCACTGGCCATGGAGCAGGCAGCTTAACTCATTACTCTGGATGAAGGATGCTTCAGACCTGCTCATTTTTTTTTTCCAGTGGGAGAAACCCCATCTCTCACAGTGATGCCAGGAGAGCTGGGGGGCTGAATTGAGCTGGGGAAGAATTCACCACTGGCTGCTGTCCCCCAAACCAGTCAATATTTTTCTATTTTTCTTTTAAAATTAAGCACTGGCTCCAAAATCATTCATTAGCTGAATCCTCCATTCATCAGGAGCCCAGCACATGACAGCAGAAACTCTTTTTCTTTTATCACTCTCTGTTAAATCCATCACCTCTTCCAGCTGCTTGGAAGCTTTTATTATTCCTATTAATTTATTTTTTTTTTTATTTTTAACAACTAAATAAATTCCCAGGCCTGTTAATCACAGAGATTACTGAAGCTTCCCCCAGCACTGAGCAAAGTTATCTGCAGGAAACCACCAGACTGGAGGTGTTGCTGATTCCAAGGAGGATCTGGGGAGCCAGGAGCTGCTGGGATGAAGCCTCACATCCCAGCAGGAGCTTGGGACAAGATAAGGAAAATCAGCTTTGCTGCCCTGCTCCTGGAGGCTGGGAAAGGAGGAAGCTCAGGGAAAGCTGCAGGCTCTGCCACCCCTCTGATCCTCACTCAGAACCCTTCCCTTTCAGAGGATTTAATTTCTTCACAGCTGGAGAGGTAAAGAAGGAAAGTGAAAAAACTTGTGAGGGTGCTGGAGGGAAGGGGCCTGGCTGAATCTGGGGATTATTATTTGCAAACTTAAAGGAAAATGGGGAAAACCTGCAGTTTTATGGACACTGTCCCCCTGTTGCAACCTTGGGAACTTGATTCCCATGACTTCCTCCTTCTCCCTCTCCCTGAGTGTTGGGCACATTCCTCCTCTGGTCCCTGCTGCCTTCCCACACCCAAGGGGACGTTTCCAAGCACATTTCCCTGTCTTGGAATTCTCTTTGCAGAGCACCAGCCAGGTCCTCTGGAAGGCAAACTAAAGACCCCAATGAGCTCCACAGACACCCCAAGCTCCAAAGACCCCAACAAACTCCACAGACCCCAACAAGCTCCAAAGACCCCATACAACCTCTGAAGACCCCAATGAGCTCCACAGACCCCAACAAACTCCAAAGACCCCAACAAACTCCAAAGACTCCAACAAGCTCCACAGACCCCAACAAGCTCCAAAGACCCCAATGAGCTCCAGACCCCAACAATCTCCACAGACCCCAACAAACTCCACAGACCCCAACGAGCTCCAAAGACCCCAATGAGCTCCACAGACCCCAACAACCTCCAAAGACCCCAACAAGCTCCAAAGACCCCATACAACCTCTGAAGACCCCAATGAGCTCCACAGACCCCAACAAACTCCAAAGACCCCAACAAACTCCAAAAACTCCAACAAACTCAACAGACCCCAACAACCTCCACAGACCCCAACGAGCTCCAAAGACCCCAATGAGCTCCACAGACCCCAATGAGCTCTGAAGACCCCAACAAGCTCCAAAGACCCCAATGAGCTCCAAAGACCCCAACAAACTCCACAGACCCCAACAAACTCTACAGACCCCAAGGTGCCCTGGCTGAACATCATCAAGGTTTGAACAGGTAATGAGCTCGTGCAGCGCTCAGTCCCTGTTGGGTTTTCAAGATTCTTCACCCTTTAATTGATTCTGCTGAGGTTTATGAGGTTGGGAGCAGTGGTTTGTGCCCTTCCTAAGCTTCCCAAGCTTTGCCTTGCTTCTCAAAGAGCTGCAGGATCAGAGAATTCAGGTGAAATTGGTTTTTAAATGGAAACAACGTGGATGCTCCTGGCAAACCTCCTCACAGCTCTCCTGCTCAGCACAGCTTTGTTCCCTGGGCTCTTTGCACAAGAGCCTGGAGTGGTTTTCCCTGGAAAACAGGCAAGAGGGAACTTGGAGCCACCATCCCACCAGGTGCTGGTGGATGGACTGGAGTGTAAAACCCAACCCCCCTCAGCATTTGACCTCTTACAGCTTCCCCAAAGAGTCTGAAGTTTTTGAGCAAGGGTTTATTTTTGGAAGTGGCTTTGTGGATGTCCCAGCCCCACACTGAGTGACAAGGACACTCACATGTTCTGTGCTGGGATCAGGACTCTGGTGTCAGAATCATAGAATATCCCAGACTGGTTTGGGTGGGAAGGGACCCTAAAGGTCACCTAATTCCAACCCCTGCATGGTCAGGGACCCCTCCCCCAGCTCAGGGTGCTCCAAGCCCCATCCAACCTGGGCTGAGACACTGCCAGGGATGGGGCAGCCACAGCTTCCTTGGGCAACCTGGGCAACCAGGGGCTCAGCACCCTCACCCCAAGCAATTCCTCCCTCACATCTCATCCCCATCTCCCCTCTCCCAGCTCCAAACCCTTCCCCCTTCTCCTAGCCCACTCCAGCCCAGCCAGGACATCACCTTATTCCAGGCCACCACTAACCCATGTCCCACACCTGAGAATCACAGAATGCTCATGGCTGGAAAGGACCTTGGAGATCACCAAGTCCAACCAAACCATTTCTCCCTCCCTCCTCCCTCCCTCCCTCCCTGCCCAAGATCTCCTCTCCATCTCCCCTCTCCCAGCTGCAAACCCTTCCCCCTCGCAGGCTCCCATCCCTCCAGGCCCTTGTCCCAAGTCCCTCCCCAGCTTTCCTGGAGCCCCTTCAGGCACTGGAAGGTGCTCTAAGGTCTCCCCGGTGCAGCCTTCTCTTCTCCAGCCTCAACACCCCCAACTCTCTCAGCCTGGCTCCAGAGCAGAGCTGCTCCAGCCCTCCCAGCAGCTCCATTCCCTCCTCTGGACTCACTGCTCTCATTGCTCTGCTGCCTCTCACTTCCCTCATCCCAGCAGACTTTCTGGAGGAGTTGGCTCCCAGACAAAACAGAGGCATCATTTCTTTTACCAAAAAAAAACCCAACAACCAAACAGTAAAAACCAAACTCCTGATGGGAAATAAATTTCTAGAACTGCTCTGACTTGTGCAAGATTGCAGGAGGTGGGAATCCCAGCAGGAGAGGAGAAGGAAAGGAAAGGAAGGGAAGGGAAGGGAAGGGAAGGGAAGGGAAGGGAAGGGAAGGGAAGGGAAGGGAAGGGAAGGGAAGGGAAGGGAAGGGAAGGGAAGGGAAGGGAAGGGAAGGGAAGGGAAGGGAAGGGAAGGGAAGGGAAGGAAGGGAAGGGAAGGAAGGAAGGAAGGAAGGAAGAAAAGGAAAGGAAAGGAAAGGAAAGGAAAGGAAAGGAAAAGGAAAGGAAAGGAAAGGAAAGGAAAGGAAAGGAAAGGAAAGGAAAGGAAAGGAAAGGAAAGGAAAAGGGTCTCCTAAGGATGCTGCAGCACCAGGGGGTGTGTCCCAGGAGCTGGTGTTTCACCACTTGGCTTCCCTGGAAATGATCCAACAGGGCTGTGGGATGCACCAAATCCTTCCAGGGATGAAAAAATAGATTCATGGAGGGCTTGGACCTAGATCCAGCACCCAAGAAGCCTCATCAGGGGGTAATTAGGAAAACTGCTGGGAGCCATGGCCAAAGCAAAGCTTTTGTTTCACTCTCATTGTGATCATCAGCTGGACTGGGACAAAACCCCAAATCTGGACAGAATCTGGGAGGAAGCACTGGTGAAACCAGGAATCTCCAGAAGAAGTTGTCCCCATCAACTGAAGATTTTTAGTTTTCTTGTAACCTTTTCCCTTAAACCAACCCCAACTTTTGCTGAAGGCACCTGCTGGATGCCACCAATGCCCCAGGCAGCTGGGATGGGGCAGGGACAAAAGGGACAGGAGGCAGCAGCTGTTTAGAAATCAAATGCAAACCACTTCTTTTTCTTCAGAAAAGGACTCGAGCTGAGCCCAAAGGGTTTGTGCTGCTGCTGCTGCTGCTTACCCCAGGTCTGAGTGTGGCCATTTCACCTCAACTTTCCTTTTTTCTGAACCTCTGCCTCCTTATTAAACTCCTTCCCCACAGCTGATGAGCACAGCCAGATCGTGACTGCTGGATTTTTTTTAAAATCAGGCTCCTTTCTAGCTCCTGCTCATCTTGATTTAATTTTCTCTTCTTTTTTTTTTCTTTTTTTTTCCTTACAGACTCCCCAAGCCCCTGGAGTGCTGGTTTATTGCATGGGAAGCAGGAGGCAGCCCCTGCTGCTGAAGCACGAGGGAGGAGAGGGAAGAGGAAAACCAAACTTCAAGCTGGCAAAGGGGGATTGATCCCTGGGAGCAGGTCAGCTCCCACCAAAGGGACTCTTGAGGGGTATTTCTGGGTTATTTACTTTTTTTTTTTTGTCTGCTTCTCTTAGTTTCTTTTCTCACTTCACTTTTTTTTTTTTTTTAATAAGGAATAAAGCTGCTGGGGTTCTCAGGAAGGGACAGAGCTCCAACCGTGGCACAGGGGCAGCAGCTGGAGGCAGGAGGTGCTGAGCCAGCGTTTAAGTTTTCCCCAAACTGAAAAACAATTATTCTGCTGATTTCAATGAGTCACAGAATGGTTTTGAGAGGAAAGGACCTAAAAACCCATCCAGTTCCAACCCCCTGCATGGTCAGGGACACCTCCCCCAGCCCAGGGTGCTCCAAGCCCCATCCAACCTGGGCTGAGACACTGCCAGGGATGGGGCAGCCACAGCTTCCTTGGGCAACCTGGGCAACCAGGGGCTCAGCACCCTCACCCCAAGCAATTCCTCCCTCACATCTCATCCCCATCTCCCCTCTCCCAGCTCCAAACCCTTCCCCCTTCTCCTAGCCCACTCCAGCCCAGCCAGGACATCACCTTATTCCAGGCCACCACTAACCCATGTCCCACACCTGAGAATCACAGAATGCTCATGGCTGGAAAGGACCTTGGAGATCACCAAGTCCAACCAAACCATTTCTCCCTCCCTCCCTCCCTGCCCAAGATCTCCTCTCCATCTCCCCTCTCCCAGCTGCAAACCCTTCCCCCTCGCAGGCTCCCATCCCTCCAGGCCCTTGTCCCAAGTCCCTCCCCAGCTTTCCTGGAGCCCCTTCAGGCACTGGAAGGTGCTCTAAGGTCTCCCCGGTGCAGCCTTCTCTTCTCCAGCCTCAACACCCCCAACTCTCTCAGCAGCTCTTGGTCAGACTTCTCCAGCCCCTTCCCCAGCTCCATTCCCTTCTCTGGACACTCTCCAGCCCCTCAATCTCCTTCTGCTCCTGAGGGCCCCAGAACTGACCCCAGGATTGGGGGTGCAGCCTCAGCACTGCCCAGCACAGGGGCACCATCACTTCCCTTCTCTGCACACCCCATTCCTGACCCAAGCCAGGATTCTGGTGGCCACCTTGGCCACCTGGGCACACTCTGCCTCATCTCCAGCTCCTGTTGCCCAACTCCCCCAGCTCCTTTCCCACCAGACACTTTCCAGCTGCTCTGCCCAAAGCCTGGAAAGTTGCAGAGCAGCTCTCCAGGGCTCAGAGAGGCTTCTTCCCATGGCTTTGGGAAGCAGAATCCTGCTCTGCAGCCCTTGTGCTTTCAGCAGAGGACTCTTGGCAGACCTTTCACTCATCCCTCCAGCTCTACCAAGGCAGAGGCTGAAGATGGTTTCAAAGCCAGGAGGAAAAGGCATAGAAATAAAAGCCCAAGAAATACTGAAGCTGGCAGAGCTTCTCTCCCAAAGCCTGAACCCTACAGCCATAAAATGGCCATCCCAGCCCCACAGCCCCTGCCCTCAGCAGGTTATTGCTGCTCAGAGCTGCACCTGAGCTCAGCCATGGTCCCCACACCTGACTGCAGGCAGGAGGAGAGCATCAGCCTCCCAAAAACTGAGAGCAAGGCTCCAGGCTGAAATGAGAGCAGGAAGGAGCCTGACTCACTGCTCTTTGTCCTTCTTCTGCTGAGTATCTTCAGCTGGTCACCTCTGCTCACCCATGGCTTCCTTTCTTTTTGTCTTCTGCCTTATTTTTTGCTTCCCTCGTGGGCTGGGAAGGAGCTGGGTGCAGACAGGGGAGCAGAACCCTGCCCAGAAGCATCAGCCTCGAGGTGATGGAGCAGGGAGGATGCAGCACAAGCACCCACCCCACGGCAGGAGAGCTGAATCCTCCCTCTGCACCATTTCAACCTGGAGCAAGGAAATTCAGGACCTTCCTAGCCCCAGGTTTCATTTCCACAGGTGTGGGCTCAGCCACAGCCCGTGGTTTGTTGCCTTTTACAGGAAAATTGTGTTGTGTTGTTTTTTTTTCTTCTGTCTCTTGACTTTTTTCAGCTTTTCAACAATTGCTTAAGCCCTTGTCTGCTTGATTAACTTCATTCAAGTTCCTCCAGGGGAGATTCTGATGGGATATTAGGAAAAGTTTCTTTATTAAAAGAGGGGTCAGGCACTGGGACAGCTGCCCAGGGCAGGGGTGGAGTCACCATCCCTGGAGGTGTTAAAAATAAATGTATAAATTTGGCATTTCAGGACATGGTTTAGCTGACTGTGGGACTTGATGGTCTCAGAGCTCTTTTCCAACTTTAATAATTCTATGATTCCTGTCATGTAAGTGAGCTCAGAGCAACCTTCCAATATCTGAAGGGGCTCCAAGAAAGCTGGGGGAGGGCTTTGGACATGGGGGGGTAGGGAGAGGACAAGGGAAATGGGTTAAAGCTGGAAGAGGGGAGAGTGAGGTTGGAGATGAGGAAGAAATTCTTGAATTTGAGGGTGCTGAGCCCCTGGTTGCCCAGGTTGCCCAAGGAAGCTGTGGCTGCCCCATCCCTGGCAGTGTCTCAGCCCAGGCTGGATGGGGTTTGGACATGGAGGTGTTCAGGTGAGTCCAGAGGAGGCCATGATGTTAAGTAGAGGGCTGGAGCAGCTCTTGTGTGAATACAGACTGAGAGTTGGGTTTATTCAGCCTGGGGAAGGCTGCAGGGAGACCTTAGAGCACCTTCCAGTGCCTGAAGGGGCTCCAGGAAAGCTGGGGAGGGACTCTGGACAAGGGCCTGGAGGGATGGGATGAAGGAGAATGGTTTAAAACTGAAGGAAAGGAGATGGATATGAGATATTAGGGAGAAATTCTTTAATTTGAGGGTTCTGAGACAGTGGCCCAGGTTGCCCAAGGAAGCTGTGGCTGCCCCATCCCTGGCAGTGTCTCAGCCCAGGTTGGATGGGGCTTGGAGCACCCTGGGCTGGGGGAGGTGTCCCTGACCATGCAGGGGGGATGGAACTGGATGAGCTTTAAGTTCCCTTCCCACCCAAACTACTCTGGGATTCTATGAAGGGAGAAGCAAGAGGAGCTGCAGCTTCTCCCTACAAATCACCTCAGTGTATGTGGGGAGGTTTTTTCCTTTGGTGTTTCTGTTTTTTAAATTGTTTTCCATCCAGGAAACTTCCAGTTACTTTTCCACAGAGTCCTCTGCCCCAGACCTGGGTTTGCCCACCAAAGGGCAACACTTTCTGCATTTTGCAGGAAGGTCCCCAGGCTGCACAGGGCAGACACATCCCAGGGGCTGCAGCATTTCAAAGCCAACTCCTCCATAATTAATCACACAAGAGCTCCCCAAGAAGGCTGCACCTGTACTCAAATGGGGGAAAAAAAACCCCTGAGCCTGAACATAATAACCCAAACTCTCAGAGTACTGCAAAAAAATGAAATAAAAAGAGTCTTAGGCAACTGTAAAATTCCTCAGTTTGGCTGCTGGGAATGAGCAGCCAGGCCAGGAAAAAGCCAGGACACCTCAGCCAAGCTAAATCATAGCTGGGAATTTATTTTATAATAAATATAAATTGCTTATTTTATAATAAACATCAGCAATTGGTGCTCAGCAATGCTTCCCCCTCCCTGCATGCCCAGGAAAAAGCCCACTCCTCATCCTCAGTCTGAAGGGGGGGAAAAAATAATCACACAGACAAAAAAAATAAACAAGGCCAAAGATTTGTTTGATTTCTTTCCTGGCAGGAGAATTTAGCCAGGAAGATGCCAGCAGCAGGAGTGCCCTTGGCTTCAGTGTGAGATGTCCCCTGCAAGCCAGCATTGGTGGCACCAACCTGGGAAGGAATCAAGGAACGTGCCCATGTGCATCCTGTGGAATCCTCCCGGCAGAGAGCTCCTTCTGTGTCCCTCTCCCCAGGTCAGGAGCCCTCTGGGGGCTTTTTGGCCACCTGGTCCCTTCCTGTCATCCCAAATTCATGAATTCTGGATACAGAGCTTCAGGCAGCACCCCAGGAAGGAGCTGCAGAGCCTCTTTATTCCCAGGGTGGGGGTTTTGCTGGGATGTTCCCCTTGGACTGGAAGTTCTGTCCCACGAGGGCAGTGGAACAATGGCACAGGGTGCCCAGGGAGGTGGTTGAGGCCTCATCCCTGGAGATGTTCAAGGTGAGGCTTGAGGAGGCTCTGAGCACCCTGATCTGGGTGAGGGTGTCCCTGATACTGCAGGGGGTTGGACTGGGGGAGCTTTAGAATCATAGGATCATAGAATGGGTTGGGTTGGAAGGGAGCTCAGAGCTCATCAAGTCCAACCCTTGATCCACTCCCCCCGTGGTTCCCAGCCCATGGCACTGAGTGCCACATCCAGGCTCTTTGGAAAGATCTCCAGACACGGAGAATCCACTACTTCCCTGGGCAGCCCATTCCAATGCGTGATCACCCTCTCCAGAAAGAAATTCTTTCTCATCTCCAACCTAAACCTCCCCTGGCACAACTTGAGACCCTGCCCTCTTGTCTTGCTGAGAGTTGCCTGGGAGCAGAGCCCAACCCCCCCCTGGCTCCAACCTCCTTTCAGGGAGTTGGAGAGAGTGATGAGGTCTCCCCTGAGCCTCCTCTTCTCCAGCCTCAACACCCCCAGCTCCTCAGCCCTTCCTCACAGCAATTCTGCTGGATCCCTTCACAGCCTCCTTGCTCTTCTCTGGACCTGCTCCAGCACCTCAATCTCCTTCCTGAGCTGAGGGGCCCAGAACTGGACACAGGACTCAAGCTGTGGCCTCACCAGGGCTGAGTACAAGAGCTCCCTTCCCACCCAAATTATTCTGTGATTCTGTGATTTCTGCAGCAAAAGGTGTCTGAGATCTTCCCAGACTTGGTGGCTTTGTTCCTGTCTCTGCCTGCTGTGCTTCCAACACAGGAAAGCCTGAAGCAGCTTTAGGGGAAGCAGAGTTTGGCTTTTCCCTGCTGGCAGCAGGAAAGGATCTTACCCAGCCTGATGTCCAGGCAAGGGGAGACCTCATGGGCACTGCTAAAACCTGAGGGAAATCCACACCCAGAATCACTGAATTGTTATGGTTGGGAAAGACCTCGGATATCATCAAATCCAACTCTTCCCTAGCCCTGCCCCATGTCCCTCTTCCCCACATCCCCAGGGGTTGCTCTGAAACCCCTCCAGGCATGATGGGGACTCCAGCCCTGCCCTGGGCAGCCTGGGCCAGGCCCTGACAACCCTTTCCAGGCAGAAATTCTTCCCCAGCTCCAACCTAAACCTCCCCTGGCACAACTTGAGGTGTGCCAAAAGTTCCTCTTGTCCCATCCCTTCTTCCTTGGGAGCAGAGCCCGACCCCCCCTGGCTCCAACCTCCTCTCAGGGGGTTGCAGAGAGCCACAAGGTCTCCCCTCAGCCTCCTCTGCTCCAGGATCAGCACCCACAGCTCCCTCAGGTGCTCTTGGTCAGATTTAATTCTTTTAATCTTAGACTTTAGGACCAATTAACCAATCTGCCCCTCCCCTGCTAACATGTCCCTTCTTCACCTCCTCCACAGGTGACTCCCACACCCCACTTTATTGTTAAACTTGGGCAGAAACACAGAGATGACAACCTGGAGCTTCAGCTGCCACCCCAGAACCATCCTACAAACCATCGTGTCTCCTGGGACACCCCAGAAATGCCCCTGGTGGGGGGGACCTTGCTGCAGAGCCACCTCTTGAGATCTTCTGACTCCCATCCCAAACCCTCTGACTCCATTCCAAACCCTCTGACCCCCATCCCAAACCCTCTGACTCCATCCCAAACCCTCTGACTCCCACCCCAAACCCTCTGACCCCATCCCAATCCCTCTGACCCCATCCCAAACCCTCTGACCCCATCCCAAACCCTCTGACTCCCACCCCAAACCCTCTGACCCCATCCCAAACCCTCTGACCCCATCCCAAACCCTCTGACTCCATCCCAAACCCTCTGACCCCATCCCAAACCCTCTGACTCCATCCCAAACCCTCTGACTCCCACCCCAAACCCTCTGACCCCATCCCAAACCCTCTGACCCCATCCCAAACCCTCTGACTCCATCCCAAACCCTCTGACCCCATCCCAAACCCTCTGACCCCATCCCAGATCCTCTGACTCCCATCCCAAACCCTCTGACTCCATCCCAAACCCTCTGACTCCATCCCAAACCCCCTGACTGCATCCCAAACCCTCTGACCCCATCCCAAACCCTCTGACTCCCATCCCAAACCCTCTGACCCCATCCCAAACCCTCTGACTCCCATCCCAAGCCCCAGCTGGACCAGGAGATGGGATATAACACCAGGAACAGAGGCTGGAGGAACTCCCCATCCCTGGTGGAAGCAATGGCTGGGAGAGCAGTAGAACCCAGCTATTTATTTGGCTGCATTTCTCTCAAATGGACCCAAATTGATGCATCACACTTCAAAACAAACCTGAGCTTGTGCAGACAAGCCTGGAGAGTTCCTCAGGAGCTGAGCCAGCACAGCATGAAATCACCCCCAGAAAGAACATAAAAATGGGAAGCTAAAAATAATAACCTCCCCTCAAAAAAAAAAAATTATTGATAAAGCTGCTTGTAAACTTGGAAAGCAGTGGCCTTTAAAAAACAGAAAAAAACCCCAAAACAAACCAGCCAAACAAGAAACACATCCAATATTCCCCAGCTTTGCTGGAGGGCCCTGCTCACAGATGCAGGGAAGCAGAGAGGTTTTCTGGACAGTACCTGAAAAAAAAAAATAAAAATGGGGCTGTCAAAGCTGCACGCGTCAGAGTGATTCATAATTGTGTCAGTGGCACCAGAAAAACAAATTTTGTGGAAAATTTTAAGGGTTCTGCACTGCAATTGCATCCCCCTCTTAATGCTGCCCTTTCCATCTCTGCTCTGACAGTGGCAAGAAGCTGAAACGTGTCCCATTTCCCAGCTCTGGGGAGGATGAAAACAAGGAGGTCAACAAAGCAGGAAGCAACCCTCTCCATCTCACCTCTGAATAAAGGGGAAATGGGTTAAAACTTGAAGAGGGGAGATTGAGGTTAGACATGAGGAAGAAATTCTTTAATTTGAGGCTGATGAGACCCTGGAACAGGTTGCCCAAGGAAGCTGTGGCTGCCCCATCCCTGGCAGTGTCTCAGCCCAGGTTGGATGGGGCTTGGAGCACCCTGGGCTGGGGGAGGTGTCCCTGACCATGGCAGGGGGTTGGAATGAGATCATTTTTTTAATTGGGTCCCTTCCAACCCAACCCATTCCATGGTTCTACCAAATAAAACCATCCACGGCTGGAGGCTCAGACAGGCTCGGGTCCAAAGGAGGGCAACCAGGCTGGTGAAGGGACTCGAGCACAGACCTTATGAGGAGAGGCTGAGAGAGCTGGGGGTGTTGAGGCTGGAGAAGAGGAGGCTCAGGGGAGACCTCATCACTCTCTCCAACTCCCTGAAAGGAGGTTGGAGCCAGGGGGGGGTTGGGCTCTTTTCCCAGGCAACTCTCAGCAAGACAAGAGGGCAGGGTCTCAAGTTGTGCCAGGGGAGGTTTAGGTTGGAGATGAGAAAGAATTTCTTTCTGGAGAGGGTGATCAGGCATTGGAATGGGCTGCCCAGGGAAGTAGTGGATTCTCCGTGTCTGGAGATCTTTCCAAAGAGCCTGGATGTGGCACTGAGTGCCATGGTCTAGCAACCACAACGGTGGTAAAAGGGTTGGACTCGATGATCTCTGAGGTCCCTTCCAACCCAGCCCATTCTAGGATTCTATGATTCTATGAGGCACCCACAAGCTGCTCTGTGGTTTTTGACTCCCCAGCCCCTCAAACACAAAGTTCCAGCATTTACCTCCATCAGTAACCACCTCCTTGCTGGGTATTTTGGGTCTCTCCAAGATTTTTCTGCCCACATCACCAACCACCTCCTGGTGGGAGCAGCCACAGATCGGGGCAGCAGCTTTTCCTCCTTCCTCCTCCTCCTTGTCAATCACATACCCCAGCACTCCTTGCTTGGCCAGGTTTCCTGAAGGCTCCTGACAGAGTCATTTATTAGAGCAACACCTGAAATGTCAACCTCTCTTCTCTGGGTTTCAACCTTGATTGAAATGTTATAAAAACCCAAAAGCCCCCGAAGCGGAGGCGATCGCAGCTCCCGCTGCTCCCTCCTGGTTGTGTGAAGCTGAGCAGGCACCCAAAGGGCACCCACCAGCCCTTGGGTCACCTCCAGCAGCTTGGGGAGAGGTGAGGAAGGTGCTGAGCACATCACTCAGGGTCACAGCTTCTTCCTCTGTCCCACCTCTCTCTGTTTGCAAAAAAAAAAACCCTGCTCCTGATAGGATTCCTGATGCCTGGATAAGGTGTGTGATGGTTCCCACCAAGGAGGATCTGAGGAGCCCCCACATCTCTGGTGGGAAAAAGAGGGATTGAACCTTCTCCCAAGCTTTCTCCTGCTGGGAGATGGGGATGGAGAGGGGAAGAGAGAGTTGGGAAGAGGCAGGAGGGATCCCGTGAGCCTGAGCAACCCCACTGCTGCCTGTGAGGTGACACAGGGAAGGAACAGTGATGTTGTGAGCTGTGACCTTGCCCAAGGCCTCTGACACTGCTGCCGTGTGACATCCTCATGGCCAAATCCATGGGATCCAGGCTGGAGAAGCAGCAGAGCCAGTGCTGGAAACCCTGACTGCAAAAACAGAGCAGAGGCCATGAGGATGGTTCCAGCACTGGGAGTATGGGATGTGGAAGGAGAAATCTGGAGACCAGCAGCAGACTTTCCCCAGAGTTGTCCATGGTGACAGAGCACAAGCTGAAACACAATAAAATGCCACCAGGTATTAGGAAAAACTTTTCCAACAAATGGGTGGTCAAATACTGGGGAGCTGGATAATGGAGGCTCCATCCACACCCACTGAAGATCTCCACCCTGGAGGCACTCGAACACCTCCATCCTGAGCTAACTGGACCTGTTTGGAGGAAGGTTGGACCTTGGAGATCCCTTCTAACCTCTGGTACTCCATGGCTGTGTGTCCCTGAGAGCTTCAGTGTAAGTTTTCATCTCCAACTCCTACCCCCAGCAAGGCACCAGCTTTCATTCCTCATGGTCTCTGACAGTAAAAGGATCAAAGAGCATCACTTGGGATGAACAGTACAAAGAAACACACACAGAGAAAGGAATCACTTCATGTTGCAGAACAACCCACACAATTTCCATGCTGAAACATTAAAAGGCCCTTGACGGGCTCACAGCCATGATGGGGCCCTTTAAGTTCACCAACACTTCAGTCCCCTATCAGAGCCCCTCCTGGGGATGGGACAGGGTGACAGGGACCTCATGGGGCAGGGTGACATCTCAGAGGAGGTCCCAGTTGCTGTTCTGGGTTCTGGCAGATGGCAGCCTTTGGTTTCCAGCTGTTTTGTTCATCACCTTCAGCTTTGTTTCCAGGATGAGTCCTCCTCTGCTCTGCCCCCAGCAGCTGGTCAGGGTGAGGAGCTCCTGGGGGATCAGTCCAGCTTTTTCACCATGTAAGGTCCTTCCAACTCGTAGCCAATCTTCCTGTAGTAATTCCTTGTGCCAACACCTGGGAGAAGAAAGGCAGAAAGGTTGAACTCAGTGTGATGAGCAAGCAGGGAAGTCACCTCCTGGGATGGTGCCCAAAGGAGCTCAGCCTCTCCCGAGAGCCAGGGCTGGGTCTCCCTGTGCCATGCTGGGCTGGGGCTGTTTTCTCCTTAGCATCTGGCCCAATTTTGGTGTTTTTCAGGAGGAAAAGCAAGAATGGAGTTGTTCTCTCTGCCCTGTATCAGACTGTGTGTCCTTTGCCCTGCAAACAAAAGTTGTGAGGGAGAGAGGATGCCACATGGGAAGGGCAGCAAAGGTAAAACAAAACCCAAAGAGAGGAGGCAGCCCAGGTGCAGGCAGCATCCCCAGGAACTGAAGGGCTCTAAAACCCCCCCTGAGACTCTGCCCAAGGGCTCCTGGAAACAAGCTCAGCTCCACTTCAGACAGACAAGTGGGCTCTGAGCCTGCAATCCAATTTCCTCCTTGAAAAGAACAGCGCCGAACGTTCCCCAACAGCCTCTTCCCTCTCTTTCCTCCTTTAATGACATCTCCTGCAGCAGCCCACCCACCCCAGGCCAGGTCCCCCACCTCTCCCTCACCTTATCTCTTCCCTGCCA
The DNA here is from genome assembly GCF_003957555.1 of Calypte anna. Lineage (NCBI taxonomy): Eukaryota > Metazoa > Chordata > Aves > Apodiformes > Trochilidae > Calypte > Calypte anna. The sequence continues at coordinate 114,382,292 of NC_044246.1, read as the reverse complement.
GGTGCAGATATCAGAGAGCAGGGGAGGGAAGAGGAAGGGAGAGGAGGGGAGAAGAAGACCTCAGCATCATCGCCAGCGCAGCTGCTGAGGGGGCAGGGGACAGCTGGGACAGGGCTCTCCATCAAGCAAAGCAGCTCCTCATCCCTCTCATCTCAGCTGGTTCCTGGAAACTGGGGAACTTGCAAATGGTTCTCTAGGAATTGCTGCAGCTCCTGTGTGTCCTGTTAACCCCTTCCTGGCCAACCCCACTTTCACCCCTCTTGGATGCAGCCCCTGAACTCGCCTCACTGAGCAGCTTCAGCACCCCAGCTTCAGACACCCCCCCAAGCCAACATCCTACAGAGCATCAGATGAAGCTCAGCTATGGAAAAGACACCTGAAAAAACAGACCTGAGATGTCCTCCTACCCCCTCATTCCACCTGGAGCTGGGAAGAGCTTGAAAACCCACAAAGAACCCCAAACTGGGGGATGCTGGAGCAAATTTATTTCCAAGCTGTGGCAAAGTCCCTGGGACATTGCAGCAGAGCACTGTCCTCAGCTAAAAACATCCTGAAGGGCCTCAAATTCATTCAGCCAAGGAAAAATCCAAGCCCACTGCACACATCCACTTCCCTCTTCCTGATCTCTGCATGGGAGAATCTCTGGAGTAAAGCATCCCCTTTTATCAATATCTTGCCTAAAAAAAAAAAATAAAATAAATCATCCTCTGGGTTCATTAGCAGAGATTCTGGGGCCTGACATCCAGATTTCAACAGCAAACCAGCACAGCCACTCCACCTGTGGCCCACAACAACCTGGTGAAAAGGATGAGAGAAAGCTGAAGAACCTCTTGAGGGTCAAGGAAAACAGAGGAACAGAGCTGATGGTTTCAGAACCACCTTGATGGGTGCTATTTAACACTTCCCCCTTCCCCCCCAGTTCCCTGAAACCCTTGGGAGAGGTGTGGATTTTCAAGAAGGCAGCTGAGGCTGCTGCCTCCATCCCTCTCCAAGCTGTGAAGTGGCCCCAGTGTCCCAAACCAGGACACCCAGTAAAGCACCAACTCCTCCTGGTTTCAGGGCGAGGGGATCAAAGCATCCAGGAGACTGCTGATGCCTCAGGGTCCCACACCCTGCTACTTCATGAAGCATCTCAGGTGTCACCTCAGCCCTGCCCCTGTCACTTCTTGCACCTCTCTCCTTCAGCTGGAAAATCCTGAGAGCAGGAGGAGGCACAGGAGGTGCCCCCAAGACTGAGCAGGAGCCCCCAGTTTGACCTCAGCAGAGCAGATTTCAAGCAATCCCTTCCAGATTCACCATCACCCATGTTCCTGAAAGGCAGGGGATCCAGTGAGGCTTTCCCAGCCCTCAGCCCCATGGTCAGGGCCCAGCTGAGGCTTTTTGGAAGAGTCCCTCCTGGCAATCTTCCCAGGACATCCTCTGGCCATGGCTCCTGGAGGATTCAGTCACTTTTTGTTCTTTTCTTTGGGAAGTATCTGAGTAACAGTGAAGTGAAAGTGAAGCTGAGTGATTCAGAACCCCAAAGCAGCTTTTCACCCTAACGTTTGAACCTCAAAATAAAATTAGTAAAAACAAATAGATCAAACAAATAGATAAATAAATAAAAAAACAAAAGAAAGAGGGAGAGAAAGAGAAAAAGAAAAAGAGAAAGAGAGAAAAGGAAAGAGAAAGAAAGAGAAAGAGAAAGAGAAAGAGAAAGAGAAAGAGAAAGAGAAAGAGAAAGAGAAAGAGAAAGAGAGAGAAAGAGAAAGAGAAAGAGAAAGAGAAAGAGAAAGAGAAAGAGAAAGAGAAAGAGAAAGAGAAAGAGAAGAGAAGAGAAAGAGAAAGAGAAAGAGAAAGAGAAAGAGAAAGAGAAAGAGAAAGAGAGGGGAGGGGAGGGAAGGGAAGGGAAGGGAAGGGAAGGAAAGGAAAGGAAAGGAAAGGAAAGGAAAGGAAGGAAAGGAAAGGAAAGGAAAGGAAAGGAAAGGAAAGGAAGGAAAGGAAAGGAAAGGAAAGGAAAGGAAAGGAATAGGAAAAAGAAAAAAGAGAAAAGAGAGAAGAGAAGAGAAGAGAAGAGAAGAGAAGAGAAGAGAAGAGAAGACGAGAGAAGAGAAGAGAAGAGAAGAGAAGAGAAGAGAAGAGAAGAGAAGAGAAGAGAAGAGAAGAGAAGAGAAGAGAAGAGAAGAGAAGAGAAGAAGAGAGAAAAAGCAACCACAGCATCAGGGTCAAACACTCCTGGCCCAGAAGGATGTGCACATTGGCACAGGACTGCTACCCAGAGGATGGCAGACCTCAGATCTCATTGCCCCTGCAGAACCCATCCATAAATCCCCTGTGACTCAGCCCTAACACAGCAATGTTGCCTTGCTGCATCCCGGGCTCCAGGATCCTCCAAGATTCCTTCACCACGGCTCAGTAGGCACAGAACTAAGTGAAAATGAGATTGTTTTCAGGATCATTAAAGAGCTACTAATAGTTCATAAAATTTCCATAGCAGAGGCTTACTGAGGCACACAGGAGACTCCTCTCTATCCCTGCACCTCTTGGCAGTCACTGAAATCCTGCCCCACGATGCAGCTTGGGGCTCACTGCTTCCTTCCCCCTCCAAATATTCCATGGAAGGGGCTGGTGGGGCCCTGTGTGCCCTGAGTCAGCTGAACTTGCCCAATTGTCCCAATTTATATCAGTCCTGGTGATTATGAAGCCTCTTCCAAGGGATATTTGGGAGTAACCACCCAGCCCAGTGCTTCACTCAAGGAAGGGTTTCAGGACCCTGCATGGACAATGGGATCAGCTGGAGGAATCTGTGAGGAATTAGTGACAGAACACAAGGGAATGGCTTCAGGGTAGGTTTAGATGGGGTATTAGGAAAAACTTTTCCACAGAAAGAGTGGTCAGACACTGGAAAAGGCTGCCCAGGTGGAGTCACCATCCCTGGATGGGTTTCAGGGCCATTCAGGTGTTGGGGGATGTGGTTTAGGGGAGAACTTTGTAGAGATGATGGTTGGGCTTCTTGAGCTTTTCCAACCTGAAAGATTCTATGAATGACACCACGGCCAGGTTAGGGGCTGAACTGCTGGAAAGCAGCTCCAGGGAAAAAGACCTGAGAGTCCCAGTGGGCAGTGAGGTCTCCATGGGACAGCAATGGCCAAGAAGGCCAATGGGATCCTGGGGTGCATGAAGAAGTCCAGCAAGCTGAGGGAGGTTCTCCTCCCCCTCTGCCCTCCTGAGACCACATCTGGAATCCTCTGTCCAGTTTTGGGCTCCCCAGTTCAAGAGGGACAGGGAGACACTTGAGAGGGTCCAGTGGAGGGCTACAAGGATGATGAAGGGACTGGAACATCTGTCTGGGGAGGAAAGACTGAGAGAGCTGGGGTTGTTTAGTTTGGAGAAGGCTGAGAGGATCTTATTGCTGTTCACAAAGATCTGCAGGGTGGGTGTCAAGAAGAAGGGCTCAGTGTCTTCAGTGGTGCTTCTGAAAGGATGAGGAGCCATAAACTGGAACATGGGAAGTTCCACCTTAACATGAGGAAAAACTTTTTTTACCATAAGGGTGAGGGAGCCCTGGCCCAGGCTGCCCAGAGAGGTTGTGGAGTCTCCTTCTCTGGAGCCTTTCCAAACCCCCCTGGATGTGTTCTGTGTGTCCTGCCCTGGGGGATCCTGCTGGTGATCCAGAGGTCCCTTCCAATCCCTGGCATTCTGTGATTCCATGATTCTCTGGCATGTAGGATTCTTCTTCAAAGGTGCTGGGGAAAAGATTTGAGGTTAGTGCAGGCAAGAGGAAAGGGTGATGCTGTGTTCACCAAAGGGCAATGGATTTCATTTCAAGCCAGCCATGAGGATTTGGGGTGGCCGTGGTTGCTTCTTGTGGAGAGGATGAGCAATGTTCTGCCAGGGAAATGTTCTGGAATCTAATTGTGGCTTTGAAAAGGCAAAGAGAGGGAAGCAACCAATGCTTCTGCAGTCATGTCCTGTACTCCCATGGACAGCAGTAGAACACAGAGCCAGGCAGGAGGTTTGGAAGCTGCCCCTTCCATGGGACAGACCATAAATATCTGTACTTTCAACACAGCTGGAAAAGCAAAACAAGCAAACAAAAGCTCTGAGAGAACCTCATCTCTCCCATGATCAGAGCAAGGCTGCCAAAGCATCAGGAGGACTCAGAGGCTGCCAGACAGAGACCACAAAGTTCACGTTTTAGAAGCTCTCAAGACTTGAGGTTGGGTGGCTTGGAGCCTGATGTCAGTGGTGAGTGAGCAAACACACACAACCCTCTTCTCACCAGGGCTCTTGGTGGAGATTCAGGCTGCTAGAAGAAAAGTTTTAGGTGTTTTTTACACTCCTTGCTTTCACCTCCACCAAATCCAAGCAGGAACAACAAATGCTTTGTGAAACCCAGTGCTATCCAATACTTACACTCCAGGAAAAAGCACTTAGGGCACCAGATCTTAAGGATCCAGAGCTGGCTTCAGAGCCAATCCCTGCTCTTCATGTTGGCAAAATCTGCTTACAGAAGAATGGTCAAGAATAGGGTTTCAAATCCATAAGAGTGGTAGAAAAATGAGATGAGAGAATGGTTTCCTGTCTTTTATATCCTGGATGCTGAGCCAAAAGCCACACACCACATCTCTGAACTGATGCAGGAGTTAAGAGCATCCAGCAGATCCCTCCACCACCTCTCAGGAGTTTGCCTGGGCAGTTACACTTCTCCAAAATGTTGGATTTTATCTCCAGGAATGTTCCATGTGAATCACCCAACCACAATGAACGGGGAAAAGGCAAAGGATTTGAGGTGACCAAAGTGCCATCTCAGCACTGAGGAGAGAGAAGACAACAACCAACCTCCTTAACACCATGAGAAATCCTGGGCACGTCTGAGCAACCAGGAAAAAAAAAAAAAGTCTTTGATTTCAGAAACCAAAGAACAAGCCTTACATCAATCCCTGCAGTAAAGGTTTTGTTGGTTTGCTTTTTTTTTTTTTTCCTTTAGATAACTGGCAACTCATTTCTCCAAAGTTCCTGAAGATACTGGGTGATAAAAACCCTCTGACAATCTGGGAATGGTACCCAAGTACCTTGCAAATACAAGGCTGGGTTTTCAAGTGAGCGATGAGAAGAAACACAAACATGTTCTAAAACAACAGATTCTGCTGAGAATCACTGAGAACAACAAACGTTTGGCAGTCCTTGGGAAACACAATCCAGGCAACAGGAATGGAAAACAGCAGTGCAATAATTTTATTTTCTTTAAAAGATAAATGAGGCTATCCCTAACTCAATAAATCTCCTGTAAAAACAGAGCAATGGGAACTCTTCTGGATGTTTTTCTATGCACCCATAAGCACATTTGCAGCACTGAAGCTTTCTCCCTACAGAGCAATTCTTCCCATGGGTTTCAGCAGCCTCTGGAGGGACTCAACCCAGGGCTGGGAGGGTTCAGTGTTTCATGACCTCCTGCTGCTGCAGCAACCACAATTTGCTCATTAGTGTTGCTGTTCAGAGTTGTGATTTCAGCATCTCATTGCACATTGCACACTGATCTCACTGTGTGTGGAGCATCCCATCCTTTCTCTAGGAAAGGCTTCATGATTAACAGAAGCAAACTCACTCAACCCAACCTCTGTTTTGGAGCATAAAATGGGATGGAAGGGACATTAAAGGGAAGGGACATTAAAGCTCAAGTGCCACCCCTGCCATGGTCAGGGTTTTCCCTGGAAAACAGGCAAGAGGGAAGTTCGAGCCACCATCCTATGCTGGTGGATGGACTGGAGTGTAAAACCCAACCCCCCTCAGCATTTTACCTCTTACAGCTTCCCCAAAGAGTCTGAAGTTTTTGAGCAAGGGTTTATTTTTGGAAGTGGCTTTGTGGATGTCCCAGCCCCACACTGAGTGACAAGGACACCCACATGTTCTGTGCTGGGATCAGGACTCTGGTGTCAGAATCATAGAATATCCCAGACTGGTTTGGGTGGGAAGGGACCCTAAAGGTCACCTAATTCCAACCCCTGCCATGGTCAGGGACACCTCCTCCAGCCCAGGGTGCTCCAAGCCCCATCCAACCTGGGCTGAGACACTGCCAGGGATGGGGCAGCCACAGCTTCCTTGGGCAACCTGGGCAACCAGGGGCTCAGCACCCTCACCCCAAGCAATTCCTCCCTCACATCTCATCCCCATCTCCCCTCTCCCAGCTCCAAACCCTTCCCCCTTCTCCTAGCCCACTCCAGCCCAGCCAGGACATCACCTTATTCCAGGCCACCACTAACCCATGTCCCACACCTGAGAATCACAGAATGCTCATGGCTGGAAAGGACCTTGGAGATCACCAAGTCCAACCAAACCATTTCTCCCTCCCTCCTTCCCTCCCTGCCCAAGATCTCCTCTCCATCTCCCCTCTCCCAGCTGCAAACCCTTCCCCCTCGCAGGCTCCCATCCCTCCAGGCCCTTGTCCCAAGTCCCTCCCCAGCTTTCCTGGAGCCCCTTCAGGCACTGGAAGGTGCTCTAAGGTCTCCCCGGTGCAGCCTTCTCTTCTCCAGCCTCAACACCCCCAACTCTCTCAGCCTGGCTCCAGAGCAGAGCTGCTCCAGCCCTCCCAGCAGCTCCAGGGCCTCCTCTGCACTGGCTCCAACAGCTCCGGGTCCTTCTGCTGATGGGGACCCCAGAGATGGACACAGCTTTACCCCAGGGGGGTCTCCCCAGAGCAGAGCAGAGGGGACAATCCCCTCCCTGGCCCTGCTGCTCACACTCTGGGTGTGCAGCTCAGATTTCAGTCTGGGTGTTGCAGTTTGTTGGACCTGGGAGAGAAATCTGCACCCAAAAGCCTCTCTTTTTGCAGAATTTTTTCCTGTCAGATACAAGTCATGCTTTCTTCCTGCCCAGATTGCTTCCCAGAGATTTTAAATTACTATTTTCATAACACCTCTGTCTAGCAGGGAGGTAGTGTCAGCACCACGTCCCAGTAGAAGAGCCAAGATCCCAGGCAGCTGAGTAATTTGTCTGAAATCACAAAGCAAGGCTGAGATAAAAAAAAACAAAAAACAAAAAAACCCAAAAAAGCCACAACAAAGAGTTTTGAAGCTTGGGTCTCCACCTCCCCAACAACTCACTCCACTACTGCAAAACACTGATGGGTTTCAGGTTTAAGAGTGGATTTTCTTTGAAGCTGTGACCCTCATGTAGGAAGCTCTAAATAACCCCAGCATCCCCCCTTGACCAGTCCCAAATCAAATCCAGTCCCTGCTCTCTTTAAATCCACTCTGGATTTGAAGCACACACAAGGAGAAGCAGTCCCTGTCAGCTAGAGCTGATCCTTCCTCCAACTCGTGGTCAGATCTTGGGCTTGATAAATAAAACTGGAGTAGGAAACCACTGAGCAACCAGCAGAGATGACCTTTAATGTCCCCTTTGCAACCTCTACCAGATGTTAGAGGTATCAGGAGGAGAGGAAAAGACCTCAAGTTGCTCCAGGGAAGATTTAGATTGGATATTAGGAACAACTTCTTTGCTAAAGGAGTGGGCAAGCATTGGAACAGGATGCCCAGGGCAGTGCTGGACTCCTCATGCCTGGAAATGTTTAAAAACCATGCAGAGGTGGCACTTGGGGACATGATTTAGTTGGCTGGGTTGACAGTTGGGTTCAATGGGGTTTTTTTCCAACCTTAATGACTTTAGGATATAATTTGATTTAACCTAGTTTAAATCTAGAATGGTTTGGCCTGGTCTGGGACCTGGCCAACTCCCTTCTTCATCTCTGACCTGAAAGGCAGCATCTCCTCATCTCCTTTTAGTCCTATTAAACAGAAATCCCAAACCTTCCAGAGGAGGTCCCTGTCCTGGTTCAGCCTCTCCTGGCCTTGGCTGCAGAGGGAACCTCAGCAACCCCTGTAGAGGAAAAAATCTCAATTTGCAAGGTCAAGATGACCCGTGACAAATCCTGTACCAGACACTGACTCACCAGCAATTTCAAGGAGAAAAAGGGATTTTTGGGGACACCAGTTTCAGGAGCCACTTCTGATTTGCTGGAGTCAGTTTGGCAAACACCAAAAAAGCCCCAAATGTAATTTAAAGGGGCAAATTTTCTGGAGTGAGACCAAAGGGTGGGAGCTCGAGTGCTTTGTGGGATACAGATGAACCAAACCCACTCTGGAAAAGGATTTTGGTGGTAAGGATTATAGTGCAACAGGGAGCTGGTTTTGAAGTTTTAGTGAAACAAAGCAACTATTCCATGATTCCTCTTACCCTGTCACACTGCAGAGAAGCTGTGTTGGTGCAGAGCTGCCAAGGAAAGCCAGAGGAAAAGGTTTATCCTGGTAACAGAAGGACTGCTTGGGGATTTTTTGATTTGTTCTTAAGGACAAATCTCAAAACCAAGACTAACAAATCACTTAGAAAAAAAAAATTAAATTAAATAAACAGTAGAATTAAAGAACTGATTTGACACCATGCTATTTTTGGGGTTCCTCTTAGCACCCAGGAGATGACCTGGCTAGAACTGATTTTTAAATGGCAAATCAGGAGGTGAGACCCCATCCTAGAGCTTCCAGATGGTGAGATTACATCTCATTGATCCCTCTGCTAGAGCAGCAATATTTCATTAATGACTCCACAGCCCAAACCCAGCTCTGCTGAAAGCATCCCCTGTCAGGAGAGAAAAAGCCACCACACCACCACCACCTCTCAACTGAGACAGATGAGGGCAGAGCTGACAGATCTGACACTAAACCAAGCAAAATTAAATATTTAAGACTTAATACTGTTACTTCTCTTCCCCTTTGACAAAGTGCTGCCACAGGTGTGCCCAGCAGGCACTGAGAGAGACAGGGACAATGAAATGTGTCTGCTGCTCAACCCAAATTTATCAAGTTAAGGGTTTGTGAGATTTTACATCTCATAATGACCATAATGTCTTGAGGATTCTTCCAGTGCTGGTTGTGGAAATATCCAGCCCAGCTGGGATGGTATTAGTGACAGAGCAGGGATTCAGGATGACTCACCAGCCATGTGAAACATTCCCCATTGATTTTCTCTCCTCTGGGCTAAGAGATTTTAAACACCAAGGACCAAACACTTGGCAACCTTGTGAGAGAGCCCAGGAGCCACCTCACAGAGTCCTCATGCACCCACTGCAGCAGAGAATCATCAGATGGTTGGGTTGGAAGGGACCTTAAAAGGTCACCTGGACCCTCCAGTGAGCAGGGACATCTTCACCTAAAGATCACTCAGAGCCCTGTCCAACCTGACCTCAAATATTTCCAGGAATGGGGCATCTCCCACCTGTCTGGGAAACCTCAGCATAAAAAGATAACACAGAATTTGTTTCAGTATTAAGGCAGGAGTCAGAAACCACCCTTACCTCCTGAACTTCCCCTCTAATACCCCAGAACAAGAAAGAAATTGTGTCACAACTGAGATGTTTCTGTACCTGGGGTCAGTTCTGGGCCCCTCAGGAGCAGAAGGAGATTGAGGGGCTGGAGAGTGTCCAGAGAAGGGAATGGAGCTGGGGAAGGGGCTGGAGAAGATGGAGAAGGGGATGGAGAGTAAGGAGGAGGGGACGGAGAACATGGAAAAGGTCTGGAGAACATAAAGAAGGGATGGAGAACGTGGAGAAGGGTCTGGAGAAGATGGAGAAGGGTCTGGAGAAGTTGTGAGGAGCATCTGAGGGAGCTGTGGGTGCTGATCCTGGAGCAGAGGAGGCTGAGGGGAGACCTTGTGGCTCTCTGCAACCCCCTGAGAGGAGGTTGGAGCCAGGGGGGGTCGGGCTCTGCTCCCCAGGAAGAAGGGAGGGGACAAGAGGAACTTTTGGCACACCTCAAGTTGTGCCAGGGGAGGTTTAGGTTGGAGCTGGGGAAGAATTTCTGCCTGGAAAGGGTTGTCAGGGCCTGGCCCAGGCTGCCCAGGGCAGGGCTGGAGTCCCCATCATGCCTGGAGGGGTTTCAGAGAAAGCCCTGGGGATGTGGGGATGAGGGACATGGGGCACACCTGGGGGAAGGGTTTATTAGTCTTAAAGGTCTTTTCCAAGGAAAACACTTCAGTGATTCTAGGAAGAACAATTTAAAAGGTTACTGTAGATCTCCAGTTTAATAGTGCAGATTGCTACACCAGATGCTAATGACTTCTGAGTAAGAGCACTGTGAGAAAAGGGCAGAAAGACCTGAAATGTCTACCAGGAATCCCTGCACTGAATTCCTGTAAGCCCGTGGCACACTCAGCAGTTCAGTTGGCTCCACTTGAAGATTATTTCTGCACATATTTTAAAGAAAAAACATAAAAACACTGAAAGAAATAAAAATGCTACTGATTAAAAAGAAGTGAGGATTCCTGGGCAGGGTAAAATCTGTTACCATCCCTTTTTCATGTGTTTGCTTCATTGTCCCTCTTGTAAGTTGCTGACAGCACTCCTACAAACTCCTGTGTTTCTCTGGACCCAGGAGCAATACAAGTGGAGAGAGTCACTTGAACACCACTTATGATTCTATGACTGCAGTAAAAGGAGGCCCTGAAAAGGCTCTGCTCTGGCAAATGAATTAATAGAATCATTCAGAATAGCTGAGGTTGGAGGGGACCTTAGAGATCACCTCCTCCAACCCCCCTGCCATGCCCAGGGACACCTCTCATCCAGCCCAGGCTGCTCCAAGCCTCATCCAACCTGGCCCTGAACACCTCCAGGGAGGGGGCAGCCACAGCTTCTCTGGGCAATCTGTTCCAGAGTCTCAGCACCCTCCTGCCGAAGAACTTCTTCCTCAGATCCAGCCTGAACCTCTTCTCCTGCACTTTCAATCCATTTCCCCTTCTCCTGTCACTGGACACTCAGGAAAAGTCCCTCTGCAGCCTTCCTGGAGGTTTCCTTCAGGGATTGGGGGGCAGCTCTAAGGTCCCCCTGAGGCTTCTCTTCTCCAGGCTGAACAATCCCAGCTCCTCAGCCTCTCCTGGGAGCAGAGCTCATTTTTGTGCCCCTCCCCCTAATATAAATTAATAAAAATAAAATATAATTAATATAAATTCACACTTCCAAATTCTGCAGCCAGCACCCCACACTTGCTCTGCAGAGAATTCCTTCACCTTGGTTCTGATCAAACCCCACCAAGATGGGCAGTTCATTAGGACTCTGCAGGCTGGTGAGAGGGGGGATTTTTTTTTTTTTTTTCCTCTGGTTCTTCCCCAGTTACTGGACTTCTCTGATGATCTGGCTAAGGAAGAGGGCTGGCCAGGTTTGACATCCCCTGCTCCTCCACACCCACCATTCAGAAATCCATCCTGCCTTCCCCTCGCCACCTCCAGCCTCAGCGCACTCAGGCGTGAACCATCCCTGGCCTCTGTCCATGTTAATTTTCTACTTGACAGAACACAAATAGAAAACCTGGTCTGGGGGGAGGGGGAGGAGAAAGAAAAAAAAAAAAAAAAAAAAAAGGTGATCATCTTGCTGCATAGTAATTAGCTTCTAGCAGGGAATGGCAGCAGTGCCAGAACCTCCCCACCGCCGCGATGTGGCTGCTACGTCACTGGGACGGAGGGAAAATGGGCTGTGGGGAGGTATTAAACTCCTGGGTCAGAAGCTGAGGCATTGCAGGAGTGGATTTGGCTGTGGTTCCACTCACCTCTCTAGTCTGGGGAGTGAATGGGCAGTAAGGATGTTTGGAGGCTGCTGGGGATGGTGTGGGTAGGGGTGAGAGAACGCCTGCAGCGCCAAGGAGAAAGGACGAGCACCCGGAGCTGGGGCTGAACAGGGGCAGCACCTGCAAGAGGGGAATTCAATCTCATCCCTCATCCTCCCCCCACCCTGAACAAGCATCTTCTGTAGAGAGATAAGGAGACAATCCTGTTGGAACAAGCCAAGCCAGGCTGCTTTTCTGATGCCAGCATCAACAGATAACGCTGACAGACGTCACAGCAGCTCCTCCGTGCATGAGCGCTGTATTTATAGAACCAGCTTGCAGGCTTTGAAAAGTCATTTGCAGCCTTCCAGTGCATAAAGATTTGGTCTCTGCCTTCCCAATCCTTGTCCTTGGAGTCACCAAAAGCTTCACCAGCAGCATCTCAGCTTTGGGGCTCAGCAAAGAGAGGAGGCAGCTCAGCTTGTCAAGGGCAGTGGGTAAGACCCTGACCCTTTGAGGATGACATGGAAGGAGGAAGGTGCTGGACCTCTCCTTGTGGCAATTCCAGGTGAACCTGCTCCAGATGACCTCCAGAGATCCCTTCTAACCCCTGACATTCTGAGTCTGTGATTTAGGCTGGGAAGACAGGGATAGAGACAGCTAATCCCTAACTGGAGCTCTTCAATTCCTCTGCTGTGACTAAAGGGAATACACAGTGGTAGCCCCCATCTTAACCTCATGCAAGGAACTCTGGTTCTGGAGGTAAAATAAATAAGCCATGAACTGTCACTTCTCTTAAATGCCACCAGCACTGAAACCACCAAGCCCTGCTGTGTCCACAGAAAGCAAAGAGAGAGGCAGCTACCTGTGTAAAATTTAGAGGAAAAGTGGCTTTGGCATACTGGGAACACGTGAAGGGCACAGGGAAGTAGTGGTGGACACTACAGCTTGGCTTTGGAGATGGGAACACTGGAAATCCACCTGTAAAAGCCAGCAGCTACCCCTGAGACAGAAGGAGACGTATCCTTAAAAAGCAAGATTTTGGTGCCAGGACAGGATGTTGGTTGGCACAACCCCAAAACTTCTAACAAGGAGGAGCAGGGGATGAAGGACTTGGAGAGGAGCCAGCAGAGCTTCACAGCCCAGAGTGCGCTTGAAAGCAGGAGAGGCTCAGACAGAGCCAGACACATGGATATACCCTGCACTCAGGTATTGCTGAGCTGTGTGTCAGTGCAGGGCTGTAAAAGCTGCTCAGCTATTGGGCAGCTGTGTTCCAAACCTTCAAGGTAGAGGAATAAAGGCCATGAAGCCACAGCAGCACCAAGAAGATGCCTTGGTTGGATCAGCTCTGGGCTGTGATCAGAGAATCCCAGATTGGTTTGGGTGGGAAGGAACCTTAAGAAACCACCCAGTGCCCCCCCTGCCATGCTCAGGGACCCCTCCCCCAGCCCAGGGTGTTCCAAGCCCCATCCAACCTGGGCTGAGACACTGCCAGGGATGGGGCAGCCACAGCTTCCTTGGGCAACCTGGGCTCAGCACCCTCATGATGAAGAATTTTTTTCCTAATATCTAACCTAAATCTTCCCTCTTTCAGATTAAAAACATTACCCCTTGTCCCTTTGCCCTCTCTGTTGAAAAGCCCCATCCCAGCTTTCCTGGAGCCCTTTCAGGCACTGGAAGGTGCTCTAAGGTCTCCCTGGAGCCTCCTCTTCTCCAGGCTGAACACCCCCAACTCTCAGCCTGACTTCATAGCAGACCAGCTCCATCCCTCTTATCATCTGCATGGCCCTTTTCTGGACTGTTCCCAGGTTGCTCCAAGCCCCATCCAATCTTCAACACTGCCAGGGATGGGGCAGCCACAGCTTCCTTGGGCAACCTGGGCAACCAGGGGCTCAGCACCCTCACCCCAAGCAATTCCTCCCTCACATCTCATCCCCATCTCCCCTCTCCCAGCTCCAAACCCTTCCCCCTTCTCCTATCCCACTCCAGCCCAGCCAGGACATCACCTTATTCCAGGCCACCACTAACCCATGTCCCACACCTGAGAATCACAGAATGCTCATGGCTGGAAAGGACCTTGGAGATCACCAAGTCCAACCAAACCATTTCTCCCTCCCTCCCTCCCTGCCCAAGATCTCCTCTCCATCTCCCCTCTCCCAGCTGCAAACCCTTCCCCCTCGCAGGCTCCCATCCCTCCAGGCCCTTGTCCCAAGTCCCTCCCCAGCTTTCCTGGAGCCCCTTCAGGCACTGGAAGGTGCTCTAAGGTCCCCCTGGAGCCTTCTCTTCTCTAGGCTGAACACCCCCAACTCTCAGCCTGACTTTATAGCAGAACTGCTCCATCCCTCTGATCATCTGCATGGCCCTTTTATGGACTGTTCTCAGGTTGCTCCAAGCCCCATCCAACCTTCAACACTGCCAGGGATGGGGCAGCCACAGCTTTCTTGGGCAACCTGAGCAACCAGGGGCTCACCACCCTCCCAGTGAAGAATTTCTCCTGACTGTGTCACCTCACCCTACACCTGACACTTGGATGCCTTGGATGAGCACCTGGGTGCTTTGGCAGAAGGTGCTGGGTACCTTTCCAGAGGCAAGAAGTCCTCATGAGTGACCTTGAACATGTGTGTGTGCTGCTGTCACCCTGGGCTGCTCTGTGTCCCTGCAGACCTGGCTGATTACAGCCTCTCCACAGCTCCTATATTGCTGTAATAGATGACGCACGCATTACAACCACCAGAAATCTGTGGAATGGGAACCTTCCTGAAGCTGCACCTGCAATACACATCATTTAAGTTGAGGAAGGTTATTTCAAAAGGAGGCAGGGAAACATTTCTGGCACATATTTTGCTGCAGCACGTGCCACAGTGGCACTTTATTAAAAGAGAAAGGCATCAGTCCTGTAAAACTGACTGCTCAGGGGCTTTAAGTAACTGTAAAGCTCTGCCTTGAATCTCCCCACTCATCCTTTATGGCAAAGATAACCACCAACATTTCCTGCCTGGAAAGGTTGGTCCAGGTGATCTGGAGGTCCCTGACATTCTATGATAATCAGAGGGTGACATCAGAACAGTTGCTGCTGAGAGGAGCCACAAAGGAGCCACACAAAGTATTTGGGTTTTTAAAGTAAATGGATTTGGGTTTTGTACTTTGTTACACAAAGTGTGGGTTTGTTTAAGCCCATCCAGTCAGGAGCTTTATGCTTCTGTGGTGTAGGAGGAGGGAGGACCCAAGGACTTTATTACAGGATTAGGGTCAGAAGGGGCTAATTATGGGATGTCAAGCAGCAAAGTCAAAACAATGGCAAGAGGAACCCACAAGGAGACAAGAGGAGAGATCTGAATGGAGGACTGTCCTTTATCCATCTTCACCTAAGTGGAAGGATTACTCCTCCCAAGCTCAAGGTACAGCAGCCAGGCAGTGCCATCAACCCTAAAAAGCTCATGGAAAGGGGTAGGGAGATAAGTTGATCAGTTATCACAGGCTGGCAAGGCAGAAAAATCCCTCAAGTGCTAGCAGATACAAAGGTAACTTCTCTGACTCTGGAAGTCCTTGGGCAACAAATGGCTGAGAGCTGAGAAGATGTCTGCAGGCTTACCTGGAATTTAGTCCCTTCCCCAGGCAGCCAGCAGCATCAAAAATGACTCTCTGCAGGCTATACATAGTCTTTGGGAAGAGGCAGCAGTAAATATGCTGTAAATTGGACTGAGAGATAACAGGCATGAGGGCTGAGTTGTGCTTACACCATGGGAGGAGTGTGGGGAATGAGTGTGTTTGTCCTAAACCATCCTCTGGATGCTGTGGAGTTTCTGGGGGAAAAAAACCCCAATCCTGTACTGCTTGAGTCATGGGATGTGACTGCTCAGCATCCACTCCCAAAGGGGACCCTGGCACCTGTGGAGTGCAAACCCAGAGATCCAGCCTCAAAACAGAGCTTAAAAAATCAGAAATCCCATTCCCAAGAGAAACAGAGAGAGGTCTGTGGCTGGAATGGTAAAAGGGGAAAGGAAGGGAAGGGAAGGGAAGGGAAGGGAAGGGAAGGGAAGGGAAGGGAAGGGAAGGAAGGGAAGGGAAGGGAAGGGAAGGGAAGGGAAGGGAGGAAGGGAAGGGAAGGGAAGGGAAGGGAAGGGAAGGGAAGGGAAGGGAAGGGAAGGGAAGGGAAGGGAAGGGAAGGGAAGGGAAGGGAAGGGAAGGGAAGGGAAGGGAAAGCTTTGTTGGAAGGATTGGAGCAGCCTCATCTGACCACAAGGAGAGAAAAACCCTGAGTACAGAATCCAAGCCTCTCCTTCTGCCAAAAAGGAAAAAGGGATTTTAATAAATTCTGCAAGCTTCTGAGCCCATTTCCTAGGCTCAAACACCAAGGTGCTTTACATTTGCAGTGCCTAAGGGCTTTGTGGATATCAGAGGAGGAACATGTTTAAAATTGTTTTAGTGTGGTTTTTTATGTGAGAGGGGAAAAAAAGATGGAAATTCAAAGCAGGTACAACTAAAAGCAAAAAGAAAACCAAAACCACCACAAAGCAAAACACAGCAACAAGAAGAAAACCAACCCAACCTCACCACAAAACCAACAAAAGGCAAAGAAAACACACAGGCAATTACAAATGCTGGAAAATGGAAAAACAGACAGTTTCAGATCAGACCTCCCCAGAGCTCTGAATAATGGAGTGATGCCTCCAGGGTCTACCATTCAGCTACCCCAGCCTGCATACTAATATACTGCTCACATCAGAGGAGTAGAAAGGCACCACTCATGCAGAAAATTACCTTAAATGAGCAACGACTCCATGATAAACAAGCCACTTGCTTTTTTACTTTGCTCTTTGATTCAGGTGGTGGGGGGCACCTCCTCCCTCCTGCTGAGGAGCAAGCAGCAGGCACACTCCTGGCTCTGCACAGAAACCTTCCAAGCAGGCCAGGAAAACACCTCCTTACTGTGAATATTTCATCCTGGTTGGTTGAGTCAAACATCAAGATAGGAGATGGAATCTTTGGGAGGATGCAGCTCACAACCACCAACACCCAGGGTCTGAAGCATCCAAGCTCACCAGCATCCAAGCTTTAACTAGAGCGGAGAAACCACGCAGTGGTGATCCCTGACATGAAAACCAGAGTCTCTGTGCTTGACACTGTTTCCCATCCCCACAGGTGCTCTTCATGTGCTGCCAGAACCCAAAAAGCCTTTCCTCACCTGCCTTGCAAATACTCATCTTCCCCAGCAAGCTCCCTCCTGGTGCACTTGTCACTGATTCCGCAGTCGATTAAACGCAGTTGTCCCCCAGGTCCCCTTCAAATGAAATGATATTTAACCAGACACACCACGAGGCAGCTGCTGTGCAGCCTGCCTTGCTCTGTGCATCATTTCTCAGTTCACTGCCAGTGATGACTCCTGGGTCCCTGATGCAGGGGACCTCAGATTTCCCTTTGTTTGAACCTAACCTTCCATGGGTTTCGGGACCCTCGTCCTAAGCAGCGCCTGAGCCTGTTCCATCCCACTGCTTTTCCTTTTCTGTCCAGAAATTGGATGGTTCTGAGAGCTAAAAGACTTATGATGAGGTTCAGCTGAACCTGTTTACTCTGTGAACAGCAGGGAGAACAAAATGCTTTGGGAAGAGTCTGCTGGGAAACTCTGATTTTTTTCTTTCTTTCCCTAGGAGGGCAAACTGCTGTGCTCTGAGGAAGCAGAGGAACTGATGGGATTCAGTCAGTACCTACAGGGTGCTAGAAAGAGGATGGAGATTCCCTATGGACAAGGAGTCCCATGGACAAGCCAAGGGGCAATGGGCACAAGTTGCTCCTGGGGAGATTCCCATTGGACACAAGAGGAAAATTGTTCACTCTGAGGACAGCCAGAGATTGGAATGGTCTCCCAGGGGAAGAGGTGGATTCCCCCACTTTGGGAAGTTTGAAGTCTCAGCTCAATGAGGTGCTGGGACATCTCAGATAAACAATAATATGGGAAAGGCTGGACCAGGTGAGTCTTGAGGTCCCTTTGAACCTGACATTCTAGGGTTCTGTGATTTTTACACAGGGAGAGAACGTGTGAAAACCCAATTCACACAGAAACTGAAGAGTACCCAGAACAAGCAGAGCTCTGTCTCCTGCCCTGTCCTCCTCTGAATGCTTTTAAATTCCATTATGAACATAAAGCAACAGTCTCTGACACAACAGAAAAAAGGGTTGCTTTGTGTGCTTTTTGGGGTGGGTTATGGTATAACCAGGATTCATGGTCATATTCTAGAGTAGAGAAACTATTGGAATGGTCTCCTAGGGGAGGTGGTGGACTTCCTCACTTTGGGAAGTTTGAAGTCTCAGCTCAAGGGGGTGATGGGACATCTCAAACAAACAGTAATATGAGAAAGGTTGGAGCAGGTGAGGCTTGAGGTCCCTTCCAACCTGACATTCTAGGGTTCTGTGATTTTTACACAGGGAGAGAACTTGTGAAAACCCAATTCACACAGAAACTGAAGAGTACCCAGAACAAGCAGAGCTCTGTCTCCTGCCCTGTCCTCCTCTGAATGCTTTTAAATTCCATTATGAACATTATGAGGTGCTGGGATATCTCAGATAAACAATAACATGGGAAGGGTTGGACCAGGTGAGCCTTGGGGTCCCTTCCAACCTGACATTCTAGGATTCTATGATTTGCCCAGTCCTGGTTTGAAAGTGCTTTTGAAGGAAAATCTGTTTGTTGCATCCTGAAAACCTCTGCAGGAGGAGCAGGGGGATGTTCCCACCCTGCTCTGGGCAGGGTGATGGGGTGCAGGATGTGACCTGGCTTGCAGGGTGAGGCTGGTAAAGCAGGAAGGAGCTTTATTCCTTCTAAAACAGCCTTTAGAGATGAACAAAGCCCACCAGAGATAAGCCTGCCATAAGCCAGAAGTAATTCTCAACTAAAGCAGCAGTTGAAAAGCCAGGCTGCAAGCATGCAGCAAATTTGGGTTACAAAAATGACAAAGCTGAAACCCACGACTCCACGACCTCTACACTCAAAGCTTTGAGTAAGAACAAGCTTTAAGCCCTTAACCTCTGGTGCAGCCTTGAAAAAGAGGATTACAACTCACAGGCAGTGTAAGAACAGTGCCAGGCAGAGAGGAAGATTCTCATGGCAGAAAATTATCTTTATTTTTAAATCCCTGAGAACTGCTCTTGCTCACAGTTCTGATTCAATGCTATTTATACTGCTGTGCCTTACTGTGTGTCACTGGGATGGAAATCACCTTCATTCCATCATTAATCTGATTTCTAAATACTTCCTACCCAAATCTAATTTTTTTTTGTATGTGTGGGGGGTTTTTTTTCCATTGTTTGGGTTTTAGAAAACTTGAGGAGAGTTGGGAACAACTCAGGGAAAGGGTTGATGAGGAAGGAAGAAGCACAAGAGGGCTCCCCAAACATTCAACTCCTGCTCACTAGATTTTGCTGTAGGGTTTGTCTTCCCAGTTCTTCCTCTTCCCACTCTAAGGAAAGCTCCTGCAGATGGAGACCACAGAAATCAAGGCAGGCTCCTGCTTTCCAAAACATGCTGAGCTGGGGCAGGCTCAGGACAGGTGAAAGCCTCTGGGATCTACCATGCAGAAGTCAGGCCACATTAGAAATCTCTGTCAGATATATTATGGTGTGTATAGAAAACATGCTTCCTACCAGACCAACCTTGCAGAATCCTGGCTTTTGCAGATGTGTCCTTGCTTAAGGACAGCAATATTCCTGTTCATCCCAGCACTGACATCCCAGTTAGTACAGTATCAAGCCAGTTTTCAAAGCTGTTACAGCATTAAACCTTCAAAACTGAAGTTCCTTAAGAACCAGAGGGTTGTACACAGGAGCTATTCCACAGCATGAATCCCCTACTATGGGTTTATCCTTGGCTTCTTCCAAACCCCCCCTAATTAATTTTTTTTTTCCCCAAAGCCATCAATCTGAAGCAGACAAACATCAGAGAATCAATTCATTAACATTCCCGTCTTGCCATTTATCTTGGGCCATTTTTTCTCTTATTAATAGCTGGGAAGATTGGCATTTCTAAAAATAACCAACCAGTGCTAGAAGCAAAACCCCCAGGGAGCCCTCCCATAGCCCAGCAACCCTCCCAGCAACACTTTGGAGCCTGGGGCTAAGGTCTCCTGAGCACACCCTGGCACTTGGCAAGCTCAAAGGCAGCCTGTGAATCAACATCCAATATCAACTATGAGAGGCTGATTACTCAAGTAATTTATTACTTCTAGGGTGACCAAAAGGCTGTTTACATGAGGAAATTAGGATACTTTAGAGTCAAACGTGCCCTGGAACTTTATCTCTGATTTATATGCCAGCTCAGTTTCCCTTCCCTTAATATTCTTCATCACAAAGAAATTTCACAGAATATGGGAAGGGACCTTAAAGCTCATCCAGTTCCAACCCCCTGCCATGGTCAGGGACACCTCCCCCAGCCCAGGGTGCTCCAAGCCCCATCCAACCTGGGCTGAGACACTGCCACGGATGGGGCAGCCACAGCTTCCTTGGGCAACCTGGGCAACCAGGGGCTCAGCACCCTCACCCCAAGCAATTCCTCCCTCACATCTCATCCCCATCTCCCCTCTCCCAGCTCCAAACCCTTCCCCCTTCTCCTAGCCCACTCCAGCCCAGCCAGGACATCACCTTATTCCAGGCCACCACTAACCCATGTCCCACACCTGAGAATCACAGAATGCTCATGGCTGGAAAGGACCTTGGAGATCACCAAGTCCAACCAAACCATTTCTCCCTCCCTCCCTCCCTGCCCAAGATCTCCTCTCCATCTCCCCTCTCCCAGCTCCAAACCCTTCCCCCTCGCAGGCTCCCATCCCTCCAGGCCCTTGTCCCAAGTCCCTCCCCAGCTTTCCTGGAGCCCCTTCAGGCACTGGAAGGTGCTCTAAGGTCTCCCCGGTGCAGCCTTCTCTTCTCCAGCCTCAACACCCCCAACTCTCTCAGCCTGGCTCCAGAGCAGAGCTGCTCCAGCCCTCCCAGCAGCTCCAGGGCCTCCTGTGACCTCATTCCATTTCATGCTCCATGGGGTTCACTTTTAGAAAGTCCTGAACCTCTGTTTTCTCCCAAACTGCCAAAGGCAGAGGCAGGAGGAGCAGAGTCTCAGTGCTCAGGCAGCACCAAGAGCCTGGGAAATGAGTCAGCCACCTGAGGAAGGATTCTTATCTCTCCTGGAGACTACAGAATCCAGGTGGCATTAGTTTAATTTCTATTCACAGCCTTGTGATTGTGGATTCCAGGCTGCTGGAGGAGCAAGATGTCGGGATCAGTCACCCCAATCTGATTAGTGTAGTCCTACTGATCTTAATCAAGAGGCAATCACAAATTACTCACTTGTTGCCCATTTACATGTTTTGTACCAAGGTAGAGAATACCAAACTGTGAAGACTTCACCCTGAAATATGCCACTGACTCACAGCTGAGGGGGAAGGAGTTTTAGCCCTCCTTGAAGTTAGTACTAGACAAAACACCTGACCTAACAAAGGGGACATCTGCATTTGCAGGCAAGTGAAATAATGTTTAATTACGAGGCCAGGTTATACGTGGGAAGGAAGCAAGCAGAGGCAGGAGAGGGAAAAAAAAAATGCCTGAAATAATCCAGGGAGTCTGGACAAAAGGAAAATTGGCTCTGGCAGCTAACATGCTCTGCCATGGAGGAAAAGAGGTTTCTAATGAGTGAAGCTCTAATGGACACAGCCTGAGATGTCAGGAAATGTTGAATACTACCTTGATCAGGATGGGCAGCAAATCATCTGGCTGGGAGAGAGGCATTTCTAATATTACTTCACTAAAAGCAGATTAGTCATATAGTGGCTTTTTTTCCCCTTTCTTTCCTGTTTTTCATAGCCACTTGTAACTGTGTTGCCTATTTTGGATGTTGTACCTCCATACTTTTATCTGAAATTATGTCTGGCTTGAGTTAACTGCATTTCCAAATCAACTTCAAGCCACCCATTCAATCCAAGGCTGTAGCAAATAATCAGCCAGGGACTCCTGGACCCCTCCAGGTTTATCTTTGTCCCCAGATTCCTTCCCCAAAAGGTGAGTGGGCCCCTGGCAGCTGCAAGAGCTAGAGATGGGCATCTAGGCTCACTCATCTTGAAAGCCAGCAGCATCTTCAGTGATCACCAGTGCAGAGCAAGGCTCTGGCATAAAGCAGGGTACCAGTGGGTATCTGGGGTGCCTAGGAAATGGGCTGTCCTAAAACAATCAGTATGAGATGCCCCTACTCAAAGCCAGAGTAAGGAATGCTCACAGATTATCACAGAATCATTGAATGGTTTGGGCTGGAAGAGACCCATAAAGATCAGCAGCTCTGGAGGTGATGAGATGCCCTGTGGTGCTTAGGGACATGATGCTTTAGCACCTGACTCAACAGAAATCAGGTATTAGGAGGAATTTCAGTCCCAAAAGAATTGTCAGGCATTGGAACAAGCAGCCCAGGGCAGGGATGGAGTCATGATCCCTGGAGGGATTTCCAGGCCATGTAGATGTGGTGCTGAGGGACATGGGTTAGCACTGGACTCTGCAGAGTTAGGTTAATGGTTGGACTTGATGATCTTAAAGGTGTTTCAAAACCAAACCAATTATATGATCATCTACAAGATAGGAAGTTGCACCTCAACATGAGGAGAAACTTCTGGAGTGTGAGAGTGAGGGACAGCAATGGCCAAGAAGGCCAATGGGATCCTGGGGTGCATGAAGAAGTCCAGCAAGCTGAGGGAGGTTCTCTTCCCCCTCTGCCCTCCTGAGACCACATCTGGAATCCTCTGTCCAGTTTTGGGCTCCCCAGTTCAAGAGGGACAGGGAGACACTTGAGAGGGTCCAGTGGAGGGCTACAAGGATGATGAAGGGACTGGAACATCTGTCTGGGGAGGAAAGACTGAGAGAGCTGGGGTGGTTTAGTTTGGAGAAGACAGAGAGAATCTTATTGATGTTCACAAAGATCTGCAGGGTGGGTGTCAAGAAGAAGGGGTCAGTGTCTTTTCAGTGGTGCTTCTGAAAGGATGAGGAGCCATAAACTGGAACATGGGAAGTTCCACCTTAACATGAGGAAAAAGTTTTTTACCATAAGGGTGAGGGAGCCCTGGCCCAGGCTGCCCAGAGAGGTTGTGGAGTCTCCTTCTCTGGAGCCTTTCCAAACCCCCCTGGATGTGTTCTGTGTGTCCTGCCCTGGGGGATCCTGCTGGGGCAGGGGGTTGGACTGGGTGAGCTCTAGAGCTCCTTTCCAGCCCCTGACATTCTGTGATTCCATGATCCAGTCACATCTGCCATGGTGAGTGCTGCTGATTTCTCACCAGAGCTGAACTTGAACTGCCCTTAGAGATGAGCCCTAAACCTTTAGCCACTAATGAAAACCTTTCATGCTGTCCTGTCTTAAAAATACATGTATTTCTTCTGGAAGAAATCAGAGACAGCTTGCTACTTGCACCTACCTTTCCTCCTAAGAGTTAAGAGCACAGAATTCAGCCACCCACTCCCTTAGTTTGCTAAGAGGAGCCCTGAGCAGGTTTCAGCCCTGAGGGACCAGCACTGCCCCACCAAGTTCTCCATCAGAGCACGTGCAGGAACATGGATCAGGGACCATTCCCTGAGGAGGTGGTTGGCATGTTCTGGTGCTGGTTAGTTGACTAATACCAATGTAGCCATTAAATGCAAGACTGGAAAAAGACTGTTGAGGAAGGGACACTGTTAAACAAAACACTGCACCAAAGCATCCATAAAAACACACAGTGGAAATGAGACAGAGTCCTTTGAGAGAGAGCTTCAATGCAGATCTCCCTTGCTTCCCTCTGAAAAGCTGTCAAAGTTTTACAGTGTGCTGGAGACCTCACCTTGCAGTGGGTTCCAAATGAAAAATCTATGTTGAAATCCAAAGAGCAAAACCAAGTTCATCCTCCAAAGGAGAAGGAACTTCTGGCTGTGTTTTTATTTCGGATCAAAACTATAGGAGAGCTGAAATTCAAGTGGTAAGATCTCCAAGGAAACAGCTGGAAAATTTGTGGTATTTGCAGATGATGTAGTATTCTGTATTCAAAGACAAACTGTACCATATTGTGCTTTGCACTCCAGGGGGAAAAAAATAAAAAGCCCAGACAGGGTCTTAGCAGGATGCCACCAACTGTGCATGCAGGAAAACAAGAGTTCTTGCACTGGATGTTGATGCAAAGAATATGTTCTCCACATCAGTCTGCTGAAATGCAGCTCAAATTAGCCAAGTGAGTGCTTTCACAAAGCATTTTTAAGTAACTGTTGGATGTTTTCTGTTCTTCTCAAAAGAAGTGGTTTTAGCAGAGAGGAATTGCAGCTTCCTCTCTCCATGCATCCCAAGCCAAGATGCTGGAGGATAAAATGAAATAATTTTCTTTCACCTCCCTTTTTTACTTAGAGGTGATGTGGTGAGGACACCTCTCAACCACGTGAAATTCCCAGGTCAAACAGACACCCACACAGCAGCAAGAGGGAAGCAGGACTGGTTTATGTCTCAAGCTGACAAGAAGCAGGGAAATCAGAAAATATAAAATAGTCTCTAAGCATCTGGCTACTGCTTTAAGTAATGTCACAAGTACTTGTTGAGACAGCCTGCTTTGGCTTTTCATCATTCAGGCATGTTACACAGCTGGAGACAACCAGAGAAGCTCTTCCCTGTCAGCACCCAGCACTTTGGATCAGAGTTAGGGATTTCTGCTTTTTAGTTTTTGGTTTTTGGGGTTTTTTTTTCAGCAGCAGACAATCATTTTTTTCAAAAATTTCACAGCTATATCACAGCTATTCTCTTTTAGTTCCCCAGTATCCATTAATCTGATGCCAAGAGTTTCTCATGCAATTCCCCACCTCCCCGAGTTAGTTATAGATGAACTACACACCTGTACAAATTTTCCATAGGAACCATAACTGCTAAAATAAGATAAATTAAAGCACAAAGGTAGTCCTGACCTTGACTTGAGGAACTGATGCTGCTCTTCTTAGTCACAGTGCCATAAAAATGAAAGAGGAGAGATAGGGCTGCAGCTCTTCCTTATACAGCTCCCTTCTTCATGATAATGCTTAATGTATCCTAAAAGCACATCTGTCCACCCTAATGATGGCAGAGAGACTCTAAAATGGGGGCTGGCAATTTTTTGTCCCCACAAGCTCTGGAAAGCAGCCCTGGATAATAACAACCCCTGATGAGGTTGGAAATAGCAGTGTTTGGAGTGGGAAGACACCCATGGTTACCCAGTCTGTCTCCTCTGGCACTCCAAGGAGGATGGTTCCTTGCAGAGTGTCCTCTGCTTGCAGTAACAGAACTGTCTGGACAAAGATCTGATGGAATTTGACTCCATTATGAAGAGGCATCTGCTGCTGCTCATTTCCTACCTAATAGGATGAGTGTTCACAGAGGTGGTGCAGTGGGTTCATTTTCAGATTAAGATATATCTATACAAAAAAAAAAAAAAAGGAGGGGGAATAGCAAAAGTACCTGAAATTACAGCAATTTTCCATGATCCATGCTCTTCCTTGGCTATTCTCTCTGCTTCCTCCATCAGTAACATACCAAATCCCTATAAGGGGAGAAATAACAGGAAGAAAAGGTAAGTCCTGTAAAAATAGAAAGTATGAGCAAGGTCAGAATGTAAGTATTAGCACAGCTCCAAAAGATTTGTATTTTTGGCACAGGAATGATCAAAATCTTATTGCAGGAGAGGGCTTGAGGTGTACCAAGACTCAGCTTTACAGTGGAGCTTTCTCAGGGATTTTTTTTTCTGATTGTGGAATTGCTGAGGGGCAGTTTTAGTGTCTGACTGCTGCTCAGTGGCTGGAGCAGAACAAAGTTAAATCCACTGATGGTGAAGTCGACTCAGTATGAATCCTGTCATTCATTCCTGGTGCTGAACAAGTCTATCCTGCTGAGATAACCAATCCCAAGAAACAATCATGCATCTTAACAGCTACCTTACTGGCCCTGGGTTTGTGCTGGAGAATGAAACAAAGTCAGAGCACAAAGCCAAGATGAAATTGCCTACACTAATTGCAGAAGGATCCCAGAGCCATCCCCACTGGGGACAGCAGTGGAAAAGATGTGGCCAGACACTACAGCCCCAGAGACTGCTGGGTTCACTGTTCTGCTAAACATCTTGTTCACTTTTCAGGTCTACATCTTGCCCCAGTGTCTTGTAATCTTTATTGCCACAGCACCTCCAGGAGTCAGGAGCTGTGCTCATTTCAGGGTGAAGAACTGAGGCATGTGGCAACCACGAGGCTTGTTGGGGCTACCAACAAAGGCTGCATCAAACCACTACATGGCTCTCAAAGACCTAGGCCAGGCTCAAGCTCTGCTGAGCTCAGATCATAGAATCTTTCAGGTTGGAAAAGACCCATCCAGCCCAACCATCATCCCTACTCTGCAAAGTTCTCCCCTAAACCACATCCCCCAACCCCACATCTCAATGACCCTTAAGCACATCCAGAGGTGGGGACTCCACCACCTCCCTGGGCAGCCTATTCCAGGGTCTGACCACTCTTTCAGTAAATTTTTTTTTTCCTAATGCCCACTCTAATCCTACCCTGTTACAGCTTACAGCCATTCCCTCTCCACAATGTCCTTCCAGGCACTTATAGAGAGCAAGGAGCTCTCCCCTCAGCTTCTTCTTCCTCAAACTAAACAGCCCCAGCTCCTTCAATCCTTCTTCATAAGACTTTTTTCTCCAGGCCCTTCACCACCTTCCTCTGCACTCACCCCAGCACCTCAGTATCTCTCTTATTGTGCCCCAAACTGGACCCAGTCCTCAAGGTGTGGCCCCACCAGTGCTGTGTACAGGGGACAAGCCACCTCCCTCCTTCTGCTGGCCACACTATTTCTCATACAAGCCAGGATGCCACTGGCTTTCTTAGCCATGATGGTGACACAAGGATCATGACAGAAAAGATGCCAAATCCAGGAGAACTGCAGTGTTCTGGATGGGCTCCATGTCCCCATTTACATCGGAAATCTCACACAGCTGGAGTGCTACTGGAATGAGAATAATGCTCCAAAACAGGGAATAGCCTTTCCACTCTATTTAACAACTTTGTTGTCCTATATATCTGGAAATAATTGGTTGGATTAATTCACTCCTCACATGAGGATGCAGGAATTATTCTCATCTCTTTGTTCATCTGTTTTCCTGACAAGACGTAGGGAATGGGGCTGTGCAAACACTGCAGCAGATGCCATTTAATTCTAAAAAGCATTCAGCACTTAGAGGCATTTTTAAATAACACACAGAAATCTTCAGTCTAAAAAGCCCTTCTAACCAGAAATTACCCCACGACTGTGAAGAACACTTCCTGATGAACCTCCTGGATGCTGACTGCACCCAATGAACACGGCTGCATCACATGCCATGAAATTTCAATTTGCTGCCTATTTTCATGTTTGTAGTTGCCTACTTTCAATTGATTTCCCCCTTCCCTCTCTGTTTTATTTATCTATTTATTGATTTTTATTATTATCATTCCTCAAACACTTAAGATGATCACTTTTTTCCTCCCCAACTTTTTAAGTGTTAGTTATTTAACAGTGGAAACATCCACTTCAATTTTTTTTTTCTTTTTTTTCTTTTTCCCCCCAGCTACTGCCTTATGGTCACACACCATCAGTGTCTAGCAAAACAGCATCTTAATGCATATACTCAGGGAAAGATTGATAAATACAAGGAAGCTAATTTAAAACATCAGCCCTGAGCACTTCTGGCAAAGAGGACAAACTGATTGCTATTTATTTTTTCTTTTTTTTTTTTAAAAGCCTCACTCTAAAGGTTCAAAATCTACCAGGGCAAAATCTGATTGACATTTTTGCTCACTGCAAGCCACAGCATGTTACATGCAGCAGAAGGGTAAAGTGCTATTTTCATATGAGCTACTGCAAGGAATTGCTTTCCACTCCATTCTTCCCATTAAGGTTTATATGAAATGGTCTCACAAGTGTGTCTGAAGCTAAAACCTGTCAGACTCAACAAAGAAATTTAATTCAAGAGTCCCACCAATCACTTAAACTTAAACTAAGAGCCAAAGTTGGATTTTTTTCTATTTTGGTAGGTAAATGTATTCAATAAATATTCCTTTGGAAAAAAAAAAAAGGGAAACACTAAATGAAACTTTGTATGTTGTGGTTTCAGATTTCAGAAGTGAAATTCATCTACTGAACAAGATCCATTTCAGAAGGAAACAAAAAGACACAGTGGATGCATCTCCTTTGTTTTGCTTTTCCTCAGGAAATCCTAAAGGAGGCTTCAGAATCAGGGCTCAAAAGTCAAATTAGCACCTGGGTCCATGAGCTCATATTGCATGGGCATGAAGGAATGATAGCTTTCAGGCTTCTTTTTCATCTCAGAGCAGTTGCAATTGCCTAAACATGCTCACCCCAGCTAAAAACTCAGCAGCAGCAGCAGCATGGTTCCAGGAGATGAAATGCAAGAAAGGGCTCAGCCTCAGTTCTGGTTCCCTGGCAGCAGGCTGTGATTCAACCCAACCAAACCAACCTCACCTGGGAAATCCAATTCTTCTCCAATTATCCCCAGGAAGCAGAATCATAGAATCACAGAATCATAGAATGGGCTGGGTTGGAAGGGACCTCAGAGATCATCAAGTCCAACCCTTGATCCACTCCCCCCGTGGTTCCCAGCCCATGGCACTCAGTGCCACATCCAGGCTCTTTGGAAAGATCTTCAGACACGGAGAATCCACTACTTCCCTGGGCAGCCCATTCCAATGCCTGATCACCCTCTCCAGAAAGAAATTCTTTCTCATCTCCAACCTAAACCTCCCCTGGCACAACTTGAGACCCTGCCCTCTTGTCTTGCTGAGAGTTGCCTGGGAAAAGAGCCCAACCCCCCCCTGGCTCCAACCTCCTTTCAGGGACTTGGAGAGAGTGATGAGGTCTCCCCTGAGCCTCCTCTTCTCCAGCCTCAACACCCCCAGCTCCCTCAGCCCTTCCTCACAGCAATTCTGCTGGATCCCTTCACAGCCTCCTTGCTCTTCTCTGGACCTGCTCCAGCACCTCAAGTCTCCTTCCTGAGGGCTGAGGGGCCCAGAACTGGACACAGGACTCAAGCTGTGGCCTCCCCAGGGCTGAGCACAGGGGCAGAATCCCTTCCCTGGACCTGCTGGCCACGCTGTTCCTGACACAGCCCAGGATGCCACTGGCCTTCTTGGCCACCTGGGCACACCGCTGGCTCCTCTTCAGCTTCCTGGCAATCCAGACTCCCAGCTCCCTTTCTGCCACTCTGTGCCCAGCCTGGAGCTTCCCATGGGGTTGTTGTGGCCAAAGTGCAGGACCCGGCACTTGGAATGTTGAACCTCATCCCGTTGGGATCATCCCAACTCTCCAGTCTGTCCAGGTCCCTCTGCAGAGCATGTGAAGGTAAAAAAGAGGCAGCAGAGGAAAAAAGAAGAAGTTGGTTTGGAGTACCTGGTGCTGAAATTTGGCAGGATCACGACTGCTGACAGGGACCACACTGCCATACACGTGCAGCTCCCGGACAATGGAAACTCCTCCTTTCAGCTCGGGTCTGAAGGACTCCTCTGAACACTTCCTCAATCGTAGAAGTCCAACAAGAATATCCTGCTCTGGATCTTCATAGGACAGGAAGGTCTCCCAGCCCCCATTAGCCACATAATCTCTTCTCACCAGTTCAATCTGGCCCCCAGGGAAGATGCGGCGATGAATATACAAAAAAAAAAAAGAGAAAAGAAAAACTTCTTTAAAAAATATT
Source organism: Calypte anna (assembly GCF_003957555.1). NCBI lineage: Eukaryota > Metazoa > Chordata > Aves > Apodiformes > Trochilidae > Calypte > Calypte anna. The sequence continues at coordinate 114,352,993 of NC_044246.1, read as the reverse complement.
TAAGCGACACGTTGAACAGAACAAAAGCAATTTCATGGGTCCATAAACTATTATGACTCAGAGAAAACATGAAGTGCTTTCTTAAAGGCCAATTTACTTCTAGATGGATTTTAGCAGCACTGGGTAAGAAGTGTTGGTACTGCAGTTGTATGAAAGATAAAACATGTGACTACTTCCATAGAAATATCTTTGCCAATGGGACAGAATTACTCTTCTATCCTTATTTGCAAGCTTTCCAGAAGAGCTGGGAACCCTCATGAGTAACTGTTTTAAGTCAGAAACCTAAGACCAATGTTTCTGGAGTTACTGGACTTTCATAATCACTAAAAAATCAATGGGGGCAGCAACTCTTGCCTCCAATCCAGGGATTTTCTCTAACTAAAATCCAGCTCCAGTTACAACCTTGCTAATGTAAAACCTGTAGTTTTGCACTAAACCTGCAATGAGGTCCAGGTCTCTACTGCTTTGCAGAAGAAATGGCTTGAGATGTCTACAAGAACAGGGGCATTTGGAGCAGCAAGTCAACTTCTTTACCAATCATCTCTTGGTTCATTCCAGCACCACACAGGATCTGCCCACGTGTGCCAAGTGGGTCATGAACAGGAGTGGGTCTGAAAGAGTTGGTGCTGGGTGAGAATTGCACCACACATGTTCCATCATCAGCAGGATGTCTTCTCTTACTCAGTCCTGAGGACACCAAAACCATTCACACAAGTAAGCTGAGAACTGACCAGTAATAACATATTACTTGCCTCAAATCTGTATTTTTTATCACCATCTGGACATAAGCAGCTCTGAAGATCACAAGAAGTGGAAGGGAAGTGAGAGCTGGCTGGCTGGAGAGAATACAGTAAGGACCATGCTTGGGTAGGAGGAGCACCTAAAAGCTGTGAAGAGTAACTGGTGGATAAGGGAGCAGAAAGAAGAAAAAACCTTTTTCAGACAGTCCTGACACACCATGACCCAGGAGCAGCCCCAGGCTCCTTCAGGGCAACATAAGACCTGGTCAAATCTCCCCTAAGAGTAGCTGTGTGGGTATGTAGCAGAGTTGGCCCTGAGTTAATTTGATGTAACCTGCAGCTGCTGATGCTAATGTCACATCTTTGGTGACACAATGAGGCATTCTACTTGCATCCTGAAATTCCTATGGTAAAGCTGGAATACCTCCCATCCTTGTTGATGGGACTCCCTTGTCCATCTCTAGCAGACCAAAATTATTTCCCAAAGTGCCCAAGAGAGGAGTGGCAGCAGCAGGTCTGCAATACTGAGAGCCTGGTGACAACAGAACAAGAGGTAATGGGCTCAAGGTGCACCAGGGGAGGTTTAGATGGGATTTCAGCAAGAATTTATTCACTGAAAGGGTTATCAGACATTGGAAGAGGCTGCCCAGGGCTGTGGTGGAGTCACCATCCCTGAAGGGATTTAAGAGTCACATCATAGAATCATAGAATTGGCTGGGTTGGAAGGGACCTCAGAGATCATCAAGTCCAACCCTTGATCCACTCCCCCCGTGGTTCCCAGCCCATGGCACTCAGTGCCACATCCAGGCTCTTTGGAAATATCTCCAGACACGGAGAATCCACTACTTCCCTGGGCAGCCCATTCCAATGCCTGATCACCCTCTCCAGAAAGAAATTCTTTCTCATCTCCAACCTAAACCTCCCCTGGCACAACTTGAGACCCTGCCCTCTTGTCTTGCTGAGAGTTGCCTGGGAAAAGAGCCCAACCCCCCCCCTGGCTCCAACCTCCTTTCAGGGAGTGGCAGAGAGTGATGAGGTCTCCCCTGAGCCTCCTCTTCTCCAGCCTCAACACCCCCAGCTCCCTCAGCCCTTCCTCACAGCAATTCTGCTGGATCCCTTCACAGCCTCCTTGCTCTTCTCTGGACCTGCTCCAGCACCTCAATCTCCTGCCTGAACTTCCTGAGGGGCCCAGAACTGGACACAGGACTCAAGCTGTGGCCTCCTCAGGGCTGAGCACAGGGGCAGAATCCCTTCCCTGGACCTGCTGGCCACGCTGTTCCTGACACAGCCCAGGATGCCATTGGCCTTCTTGGCCACCTGGGCACACTGCTGGCTCCTGTTCAGCTTCCTGGCAATCCAGACTCCCAGGTCCCTTTCTGCCTGGCTGCTCTCCGCCACTCTGCCCCCAGCCTGTAGTGCTGCTTGGGGTTGTTGTGGCCAAAGTGCTTGGGGATACAGTTAAAGTTTTTGTCAGTGTCAGGTTCATGGTTGGACTTGATGATCTTGAAGGTCTTTTCCAACCAAGGCAAATCCCTGTGTGACTCTGTGTGAAATTAAGAACACCACAGTGGATGGTGGGGGAGTTCCATCCACCCCTGAACCAGGCACCCATCACCAGCTGGTGTGCCTTGGGTGTGCTCCAGGAAGGAGTTTTCTAAATTCATCTGAGAGGGATCAAGTTCCTGTGCTTCCTGATGCTTCCAAAGTGGGGAACCATCAAAAAGCACTCCCCTGGCCTGAACTGCAACCCCCCCAGAGGTACACTTGCATCATTTTGAGAGAATCCTTTAACTTTAGGAAGTCAAAGATGAAAGGTGAGGGTTGGTGGCTGCCCTGTGCTGCACTGCTGGTTTCCATTTCCATCCTGACAAGACAATGTAGGATTGATCCCTGTGGATACCTTGCCAAGCTTTTCCCAGCACTGCCATAAAGACTGAAGTATTTTTTTCTGTAAACCCTCCAATAACCAGAAACCCATGAATTAAAGATTTGTTTATGGAAAAGCCAGAAGGGATTCTGTCACCTGTCTGCTCTACTCCACAACAAAGCCTGGGTGAACACAGCTCACAATTAAATCCCTTACTGACTCACTGGAACCCTGATGTACAGCCCAGGGGGTAGAGATGCCCCAGAAAATGTCTCCTCAAGTCCCAAGTTCTCCAAGAGCACTACTCCAACTCCAGCCTGGGTGTCAGGATGGCTGACATGCTGGTCCACATTGACCATTAGGTACCCAAAGCCACTGGAAAAATGGAAATGTAGAGGGAATCATAGAATCAGAGAAAGTGAGGGGTTGGAAGGGACCTCATAGATCAGGTCCAACCCCTGCCAGAGCAGGGTCACCTCCAGCAGTCACACAGGGACACATCCAGGTGGGGTTTGAATGTCCCCAGGGAAGGAGACTCCACAACCTCCCTGGGCAGCCTGGGCCAGGGCTCCCTCACCCTCACAGTGAAAAAATTCTTCCTGATATTTATATGGAACCACCCATGCTCCAGTTTATAACCACTGCCCCTTGTGCTGTTTTGGTCACCCCTGGGAAAAGCTTTACTCCTCCTCCTGACACTCACTCCTTACATATTTATAAACATTAATGAGGTCACTCCTTAATCTCCAAGCTGAAAAGACCCAGCTCAGCCTTTCCTCACCAGGAGATGTTCCACTCCCTTCATCCTCTTGGTTTCTCTGCCCTGGACTCTCCAGCAGTTCCCAGTCCTTCTGGAACTGAGGGGCCCAGACCTTGACACAATATTCCAGATGTGGCCTCACCAAGGCAGAGTAGAGGGGCAGGAGAACCTCTCTCAACCCACTGACCACCCCCTTCTAATGCCCCCCAGGTGCCACTGGGCTTCTTGGCCACCAGGACACATTTTCAGCTCATGCTCATCCTTCTACCCACCAGCACCCTCAGGTCCTTTTTCCCCTGTGCTGCTCTCCAACAGCTCAGTCCCCAACCTACACTGGTACCTGGGGTTGTTCTTTCCCAGATGTAAGACTCCACACTTGCCATTGGTGTAATACATCCAATTTTTCCCTGCCCAGCTCTCCAGCCTGTCCAGGTCCCTCTGGATGGCAGCTCAGCCACTCCTCCCAGCTTTGTGTCATCAGCAAACTTGTGACAGTCCACTCTATTGACTCATCCAGATCATCAATAAATAGATTAAATAGTACTCATCCCAGAAATGACCCTTGAGGGACTCCACTGGAACCAGACTTCCAACTGAAACCATCCCAGTGACTGCACCTCTCTGGCTTTTATCCTTCCACCAGCTCCTGATCCACCTCACCACCCCATCATCCAGGCCACACTTCTTCAGTTCAGCTCCAAGGATTCTGTGGGAGTCAGTGCCAAATGCCTTCCTGAGATCAAACAGACCATGTCAGATTTCCAGGCAGAAAGGGACCTGGGAGTCTGGATTGCCAGGAAGCTGAACAGGAGCCAGCAGTGTGCCCAGGTGGCCAAGAAGGCCAATGGCATCCTGGGCTGTGTCAGGAACAGCGTGGCCAGCAGGTCCAGGGAAGGGATTCTGCCCCTGTGCTCAGCCCTGGGGAGACCACAGCTTGAGTCCTGTGTCCAGTTCTGGGCCCCTCAGCCCTTCAGAAAGGAGATTGAGGTGCTGGAGCAGGTCCAGAGAAGAGCAAGGAGGCTGTGAAGGGATCCAGCACAAGTCCTGTGAGGAAGGGCTGAGGGAGCTGGGGGTGTTGAGGCTGGAGAAGAGGAGGCTCAGGGGAGACCTCATCACTCTCTCCAACTCCCTGAAAGGAGGTTGGAGCCAGGGGGGGGTTGGGCTCTTTTCCCAGGCAACTCTCAGCAAGACAAGAGGGCAGGGTCTCAAGTTGTGCCAGGGGAGGTTTAGGTTGGAGATGAGAAAGAATTTCTTTCTGGAGAGGGTGATCAGGCATTGGAATGGGCTGCCCAGGGAAGTAGTGGATTCTCCGTGTCTGAAGATCTTTCCAAAGAGCCTGGATGTGGCACTGAGTGCCATGGGCTGGGAACCACGGGGGGAGTGGATCAAGGGTTGGACTTGATGATCTCTGAGGTCTCTTCCAACCCAGCCAATTCTATGATTTTATGATTCTATGCCTGCTTTGCCATCATCCATCCACCTGGTTGTGTCCTCATAGAAGGCTATCAGGTTATAAAAAACCAAACAACACAAGAGCATGAGAGTTTTAAAACACTCAGATTCTGCCCTTTGGTCTCCTGTGTGAAAAAGCAGTTAGGTTACAGATTACTGATAATGTGTTAAAGAAGGAGAAAATATTAAACACTGCTAGACTAAGAATTCAAAATGCCAAGATTAGAGAAGTCCTGGTTTCTCCTGAGGGCAAAACAAAACAAGGAGGGAATGTGGCTCCACTGCTTGTCTTCCAGCAGGGACTTGATGCTGGGTTATGGCCACATCCAGTCTGAAAGCCACATGCAGACAGAGATAAAGGAAAACTACAGGAACCTTCAGCAGGAGGCTTTAGATTGTGTGCATTTTTATAGCATCATAAGCATGTACCAGATAAGCTGATCTGCTCAGAAAAGTCCCTCCTGGATCGAGTCCTGTGTTCCCCCCACATCCCTGGGCACAGAGGATATCCTAGGACCAGGATATTTGAGGATCCCTAAATCCCCTAAAGGGTTTTCAGGGGATGTACAAAGGCTTTTCCTTCTGAGAGATTGGCACAAACGTGGCAAAAAAGCATCCTGAATCACCTCCTGGTTGGGCTGTGCACAGCTACGTGCCCAGTCCCCAGGGCCACTCCCTTGTCCTTAACACAGAATCATAGAAAATTTGGGTGGGAAGGGAGCTCTAAAGCTCCCCCAGTCCAACCCCTGCACTATCAGGGACACCCTCACCCAGATCAGGGTGCTCAGAACCTCCTCAAGCCTCACCTTGAACATCTCCAGGGATGAGGCCTCAACCACCTCCCTGGGCACCCTGTGCCATTGTTCCACTGCCCTCATGGGACACAACTTGTTCCTCACATCCAATCTAAAGCTGCTCTTCTCTAATTTAAACCCCTTGCCCCTCATCCTATCACTCCAGGCCCTTGCACACAGTCCCTCTCCACCCTTCCTGTAGCCCCTTCAGATACTGGAAGGTCACTGTTAGGTCTCCCCAAAGCCTTCTCCAGGCTGAACCATCCCATGTGTTGGGTCAGCATAACCACCATCAAGGTGGATCTCCACATCCATGTGCAATCCTATTAAATGCCCAGCACAGTCTGTTTTAAACTTATTTTGACAAACAAAAGGGGAAAACCCACTTGCAGATTATGCTCTTGAGAGAACCCACCTATTCCCAGCTGAAAAATCTGCCTTGTCCCTACTGAGGCTGTATGCAGGGATCATGACTGTGAGACAAAACCCCCTCACTTTGCAGGAACAGCAGCTTCTACGTCTTCCACTTTCTGCTTTAATGCTGATATAGGTTCAGATTTGTAACAGAGCTGTCATTGTCCCTTGGCTTTCAAAAAACTGTCAATCCAAGAGTCTCTTTACAGCACCAATTCACTGGGGCATTTTTAAGACCATGATGTAGCACTGTGCAGCCTCCACCATTCTGAGAGGGAACAAAAACCTGCTGCTGCTATGGAGAAATGCCACTAATTGAACAGGCAGTTTAGAGACAGTGCTGTAAATAACCAGCTACAGGCAAGGAATCTACTTTGAGTTGATTTAAAAACAAAAAAGACCAACAACAAACACCACTCTTTTAAAAGCAGACACACCTTCCAACCTTTGCTGACCCTGCAAAGAAAGAAGTTGCATGAAGTGTAACCCACTGCATAGAATCATAGAATCATAGAATTGGCTGGGTTGGAAGGGACCTCAGAGATCATCGAGTCCAACCCTTGAACCACCGTTGCGGTTGCTAGACCATGGCACTGAGTGCCACATCCAGTCTTTTTTTAAATATCTCCAGGGACGGAGAATCCACCACTTCAGCGGGCAGTCCATTCCAATGACGGATCACTCTTTCCGTAAAGAAATTCTTTCTAATATCTAACCTAAACTTCCCCTGGCACAACTTAAGTCCATGCCCTCTTGTCTTGTTGAAAGTCGTTTGGTAAAAGAGCCCAACCCCCACCTGGCTACACCCTCCTTTCAGGTAGTTGTAGAGAGCGATGAGGTCTCCCTTGAGCCGCCTCTTCTTTAGGCTGAACAGCCCCAGTTCTCTCAGCCTCTCCTCGTAGGGCCTGTGCTCGAGTCCCTTCACCAGCCTGGTTGCCCTCCTTTGAACCTGTTCCAGGACCTCGATATCCTTCCTGAACTGGGGGGCCCAGAACTGGACACAGTACTCAAGGTGTGGCCTCACGAGGGCTGAGTACAGGGGCAGAATCACTTCCTTGGACCTGCTGGCAATGCTGTTCCGGATACAGGCCAGGATGCCATTGGCTTTCTTGGCCACCTGGGCACACTGCTGGCTCATGTTCAGCTTCTTGTCGATCCAGACTCCCAGGTCCTTTTCTGCCTGGCTGCTCTCCAGCCACTCTGTCCCCAGCCTGTAGCGCTGCATGGGGTTGTTGTGGCCAAAGTGCAGGACCCAGCACTTGGCCGTGTTAAACCTCATCCCGTTGGAATCAGCCCAACTCTCCAGTCTGTCCAGGTCCCTCTGCAGAGCCCTCCTGCCTTCTAGTTGATCAACACTCCCCCCCAGCTTAGTGTCGTCTGCGAATTTGCTGATGATGGACTCAATCCCCTCATCTAAATCATCAATGAAGATATTGAACAGAACTGGGCCCAACACTGATCCCTGGGGGACACCACTAGTGACCGGCCGCCAACTGGATGCAGCCCCGTTCAGCACCACTCTCTGGGCCCGGCCCTCCAGCCAGTTCCTAACCCAGCACAGGGTGCTCCTGTCCAAGCTGCGGGCTGACAGTTTTTTCAGGAGGATGCTGTGGGAGACGGTGTCAAAGGCCTTGCTGAAGTCCAGGTAGACCACATCCACAGCCCTCCCCTCATCCACCAGTCGGGATGAGGGGAGTAAGTGATTAATTTCTTTTAGACCTGATAATTTATTTGTGAGCTGACATGATAGCCTCTCTTACCAAGAGGATGCCTTGTTGCCTCCCCAAGCCAAAAGGAGCATCACACCTTGTCATTAGTCCAAAGAACATGAAAAATGATCCCATCTTCAGGATATTACTCTCTCTTGCTGTCATAGTAGATTTTGCCCAGACTTTCTAGGGACCTCCTTCTGTCACTCAGACAGATGAGTTTAACAAAGGGAATGTTCAGATTCACATTGCTCTGAAAACCCTGTGATAAGCTATTTGCTAACTACTCCAGAAATCTACAATTTAAAGTAGATTAATGCTGCTGACAACAGATATCTCTGGAAGATGTTTTGTGGGATGACCCCAGATTAGATTAAGAGGAGCAGAGCACAAAGGCTGTGTGGTTATGTATAAATTGGACAGTCTCAGTTCTTGCAGAAATGTGGTAAGAACAAGAGAATTTCTTTGAGATTGCCAGACATCTCCATACTGGATTTCTGCTTGGCAAGATGGGAAATATTGCACTCCATCTGAACTCATATAATGTCAGAAGAAAAAGAGACTGGCTCCCAGTAACCTCTGATTTGCAAAATGAGAACATCCTTCAGATGCTAAACTCAAGAGAATATTCATGCTACTTAACTTCTGGCACCAAATTCAGTGCCTTTTTGAAGCCTAAATAATCAATGGAGCCTCTAAAACACAACTGAGAGGAGCTCTGCTAAGAATCTCTGCTGACACAGAAAAGCTGACCCCACTTTAGTGGCTCAGTGCCTACAAACTGATTGCCCAGAAGGGGACACAGATACAGAAATGTCACCCAGAGTCAGCTTTCTACCTTGAGGTGGCAAAATATGCTGCCTGGCACAAAGGGTTCATGTTTAAAGGCCACTGAGATATATGATGGACAAACTGGAACAGGCAGGGATGGAGTCCCCATCATCCCTGGAGGGATTTCCAAAGCCCTGGAGATGTGGAGCTGAGGGACATGGGACAGGGATGGCCTTGGCAGTGCTGGGGGAATGAGTGGACTTGATGATCTTCAGGGTCTTTTCCAATAAAAAAAGTTGTATGACTCTACAATCACTTCAGTCCTTTCTTATTGTCAGCAAAGGAAGAGGAAGAGAGTAATTCCAGGCATGATTTATTAGTCACAGCTTACATGTACACTATGGTGGATCCAACTCTCTGTGATCTTAAGAGTGCTCATCTCCTTGGGTGCCACACATGGCCAGGGATGTCCTGACAACTTTCTGGAAGGACTGACTCCTCCTTGTAACTACAGTAAACTGGAGGATTAGAGTCCTAAACTGGATGCTTAAAGCTCTTTCTATAAGATAAGCACAGCAATATTTCTGTGGACTATTTTAAGCAATACAGGTGTGATCTAAATGGATCTTCTTACCTGTAACATATATACAGATACATAGGTCTGCAGAAGTGTATTTATATGTATATAGATGCTGTGTGCTTTGCCTAGACAAGCAGGCACATTCTCAAAAAAAAAAAAAGGCTGTAAATTCATCTTACTAAACATTTACTCCTGCTCAGCATGCCCATGCTGTGGTTCTGATATTTTCGAAATGGGAATTGTTAATGAAAAGGGAGAAAAAGGGAAGGCTGAGAAGCAGCAAGAAAAGAGCTGCTTGTTTTGCTGCAGCTCTGAAAGCATCAAAATAACTGCTGCCTGCCATCAAGTTTATTTTGAACATGGTGGTCCATAAATTTCAACATGTGACTGTGCTCAAACAAAAGACATCCAAAGCTGCTGCGAAAATAAATGGAAAATTGGGTGCAGCTCCAAAGGCAAACCACAGGGCTGGATGTGAAACAAATGGGGCCCCTCCGCCTCCACACCAAACACATGTAAGAAATGGTGTCTGAAACAAGCTTCAAAAAAAAAGAAAAAGACAAATCTTACCTGGTATGGTCTCACTTTATGGTGAATCTCTTGAATTCCAACCTCTCTCGTCCTTACATCGCGACACTGGGGAAAGAGAAAGCAAGGTGTGAGGGGGGGAAATCACAGAGGAGAAAACCATTAAGCTCTGAAACATACAGATTTCCAGCCACCTATTGGGTTGAAAACTAAACTGAAATAGCATGAAGCTGGAAGGATGAATTTCAGATGGATGCTCACCGAGCCATCCCTAATACACTTCAGGAAGAGGTCTTAGCGCTAAATGGAAAACCATGCTGGCAAAAATCAATTCACCCAACAACTATTATGGCTCATGAGGAAACATACACTTTGATTCACAAACAGCAGGGGCTGGAGGAAAAATCAACATACATGAAAGAGGAACAGAGGGAAAAAAAAAAAAAAGAGTTCAGCAAAATCCATTTTTACTTGATACCGGGAAGGTCCAACAAAATCCACCCTCAGGCTCCAGAGAGTCCTTAAATAGCCAGTTTATCCATCTCAGCAACCATTTTCTTCCTTTTAAATAAGAAATGTTGCAGAAGTCCAAGCTGAGTATCAGAAAATAAAGCTAAAGGCACCCACAGAGCATCACTGAGGCTCTGGACCAGAGAACACAGACAGCCAGAAGAAATCCTCCCTCTTTCAAAAGTTCGACAGAAGAAGAGATGAGGCCCCAAGCTCAGTGCTTGAGAGAGGGGTTTTATAGCTTGCATAAAATTGTGTGCTTCTCAGCAAAGCCAGTGGAAGTTTTGGCACCCATTCACGTCAGCAAACAGCTGGGATGGTTTAAACACTCCTGCTGCAGGGGGTGATGTGCATTCACATCTTAGCAGGTTTATTGGAATGCCCAGTGCTGAGCTGAACCCAACTTCTGTCAGCAAACTGCAACCAGGAGAGTTTTTTCCAAAGCAACTGAGTTGTAAATGTTCCTTTCATTCCACTCGTGCTGCTTGGAGGGAAGGAAGAAAACCTCCAGCAATGGGCTAAAACTGCCCTAAGAGCAACAACACCCATCTGCTTGTGTACTATCAACAGCTGAACAAAAAGGATGGGGACAGGCTGGAGAGGGTCCAGAGAAGAGCCATGAGGATAATCAGAGAATGGAGCATCTTCCATATGAGGAGAGGGTGAGAAAACTGGGTCTGCTCAGCCTTGAGAAGAGAAGGCTCAGGGCAGACCTTATGGCCATGTTCCAGTACTTAAAGGGGCTACAAAGAGGATGGAGATTCCCTATGGACAAGGAGTCCCATGGACAAGCCAAGGGGCAATGGGCACAAGTTGCTCCTGGGGAGATTCCCATTGGACACAAGAGGAAAATTGTTCATTCTGAGGACAGTCAGACCTTGGAATGTTCTCCCAGGGAAAGGGGTGGACTCCCCCACTTTGGGAAGTTTGAAGTCTCAGCTTGAGGGGGTGATGGGACATCTCAGATAAACAATAATATGGGAAAGGTTGGACCAGGTGAGCCTTGAGGTCCCTTCCAACCTGAGATTCTGGGATTCTATGATTTTTAGACAGAGAAAGAACGTGTGAAAACCCAATTCACACAGAAACTGAAGAGTACCCAGAACAAGCAGAGCTCTGTCTCCTGCCCTGTCCTCCTCTGAATGCTTTTGAATTCCATTATGAACATAAAGCAACAATCTCTGACACAGCAGAAAAAAGTGAGGGTTGGTGTGTGTGCTTTTTGGGGTGGGTTATGGTAAAAGCAGGATTCATGGTCATATTCTAGAGTAGAGAAACTATTGGAATGGTCTCCTAAGGGAGGAGGTGGATTCCCCCACTTTGGGAAGTTTGAAGTCTCAGCTCAAAGAGGTGCTGGGACATCTCAGATAAACAATAATATGGGAAAGGCTGGACCAGGTGAGTCTTGGGGTCCCTTCCAACCTGAGATTCTGGGATTCTATGATTTTTAGACAGAGAAAGAACACGTAAAAATCCAGTTCACACAGAAACTGAAGAGTACCCAGAACAAGCAGAGCTCTGTCTCCTGCCCTGTCCTCCTCTGAATGCTTTTGAATTCCATTATGAACATAAAGCAACAATCTCTGACACAACAGAAGAAAGTGAGGGTTGGTGTGTGTGCTTTTTGGGGTGGGTTATGGTAAAAGCAGGATTCATGGTCATATGCTAAAGTAGAGAAACTCTTCTCTGCTTTACAATTCTCAGCTACACAAACAGCACAGTAAAAGGTAAAGAAACATCCACTCTTCATGGGTGGTGAGAGATTGGAACAGGTTGCCCAGAGGGGCTGCAGATAACCCCTCCCTAGAAGTGTTCAAGGCCAGGTTGATGGGATTTGGAGCAACCTAGTGAGAGGTGTCCCTGCCTGTGCAAAGGGTTCAAGCTCAGACAGTCTTTGAGGTCCCTTCCAACCAAAAGCACTCTGTGATTCATTAGGAACCTCAGAATTCACAAAGGCCAACATGGTCTGGGTGGCTGCTTTAATTTTCTCTTTCCCAACTGGGTATTTCATCATGGCTGGCAATCAGGAAAGCCAACATCTGGTCCCTCCAAGGCTCAAGAACAATTCCTTTCCAACAAGCACAGACACAAGAATTGGCACCACTGATCCCCATCCCTCTAACACCCTCCTCACCAAGGCATTCTCCAAAGATGGGTGCCACAACTGCCAGAACTGGTGAGCTGCCTGACCTTCACTATTGAACCTCCAAACATCTGAATCCTACAAGACCCTTCCTTGGCTTTTTCCTCTCCTTTTCCAAGCTAAGAGACAAGAGGGACAAACATCTTTATAGTTCTCTCCTCTGAGACTCCAGCACTTTACCTTTCAAGCTATAGTGCAGCAGACTCGTTGGTTTCTCATTCCACCAGCTGCAGTGTTTCTGCCTCACTAAATTAAAATCCACAATCAGCTGCACAGCAGAGGTATTCCCAGGTTTGGTTCTTCTAGAAGAGATGACTGCCAGCTTGTCTTGGTTTGGGCCAGGATAAAGGGGATTTTCTGTCCTGTCCTTTTGCTTCCAGCTCAGTCTCTTGTCAGGAGTTGCACTTGCTGAAATGAACAGCAAGTTTCTCAGGCAGTGTCTGCTGCTGGGACTGATCCCACTCCATGGTTATAGTTACAGCTGGGAATGGGCTGCAGAACCAAGGAACTGCTCAGCTCTGAGCAACATTTGGCCCTCCAGAAGGAATAAAGAGGTCCCACCTGCAGCCTCCTTTGGGGAGGAAGGGACAAGAGAGATGCCAGAACTGACCAAACTGGAGAGTATTCCATCCCATACACCTCATACTCAGGAGAAATTGGAGGGATCACCAGGCTCAAACCCCTTCCTGCTTCCCCTTCTTCCCCTCTCCCTGCTTGTTTTGCCATCCTGGGAGGATTCCATCCCTTCCTCTGCCTGTGCTCCTGATCCATGCCAGCCTGAATCTGTGTGTTCCTGCCTCCAGCTCCCAACTGCTGCTGACCCCAGGATTCCAGCCTGGACTTTCCCAGGGCTGCCCTGCAGCCTCAGTGGGGATGGGAGAGTTATTGGGGGAAAGGGGGGAGGAACCTGGGATCAATTTTCCTGTATATTTGTATATATTTAGTTATTTTTTCCATTTTATCATTACTGTTCCATTAAAGCTGTGTAGTTTAGTTTCCAACCCATCAGTCTCTCTCCCTCATTCTCTCTTCTTTCTTTATCAGAGAGGAGAGAGAGATTAATAGACAGCATCTGGTATTGGGTTTCATTGCTGGACCAGTGTTAAACCCTGACACAGCCTGACAAGCCCAAGAGTGGTGCAGCTCAGCCCTGACTGCCATGGATCAGCTGTCCCTGCTTCTCACACTGGTTTTCATCAGGTTTAGATCAAATGAGGTGGATTTAGTATCAAACCCAGGGAAGATTTCACTGGTAGACCCAAAGAGCTCAACTGAGAAGGTCTGACTGCACCATGGAGGTTGTCTGCCCTGCCCTGCCTGGTTTTGAAGTGAGAAGGCAGCAGGAGGGATGGAAGCTTCTGGGCCTGGGAAAACTTCTGCCAACCCCTGGCTTGCTACTGGAGAGAGAGCAGAAGGAATGATTTAAGGAGAAGGTCCAGGGTAGCAGCTTAGGAGAGATGAAGTGATATGGAAAGGCCAGCTGGGAGGGAAAAGCAGCCTTTTCTGATCTTTTGCACTGCAGCTACAAGACCCTAGAGAGATGGCAAAGGAAATAAGAAACTAGTTGTAGCCTGGAGAACCAAAATTAAATACCCAAAACACAAGTCAGCAGCACAAGCTGATGTGGGACTACAGGCACACAGGCAGCAGCCCAAGACTTCATTATTGCTGGACCTTCAAACCTCTTCAAGAAAAAGGAATCTAGAAAGAGGGAGAGAGAAACCAGGATACAGACACACAGAACAGTTATAGTGAGGCCTTCCCCTGCCTGAGCATCAGGACACCAAGGCAATTAAAACCCTTTGGAAGAGTCTCAAGGAGCAGGAGGTTTGTGTGATGTTTTGCCTGAAAAGTTGGGACATCCCAAGAAAAGCAGAACTTGGGATAAAGTTTTAGTGGAGAATGTGGAAACTGTGCCTGATGACTGAGTTTCAGAGGGAGGTTCAGGCAGTGAAAGGTGTCAGTGCAGAGCATGGGGGGCAGTGTGAATGCTGACTGCCATGGGGACCTTCTGAGAAAAATCAAGCCTGGGTGTACATCCCTCCTTCTGACTTCAAATACAAACACAATTCCTTCCTCCCCCTCCATCTCCCTGCCTCCACTCATGTTTTCATTTGACCTTAGAAATAGCAAGAATAACAAGTCTCATTTGTTCTGAAATCTTCTTCTGGCCTCAGACTAAGAGCTTTTCTTCCAATTGTTCAGTGAGGTAAGTGCATGCGTGGGAAAAAGAAAGGAAGGAGAATTTTCTAATAGCATAAATTAAAAAGAAACCTTCCTGCCTTTAAAAAAAAAAAAAAAGGACTACCACAAACCAGTTAGCAAGTACCTTCAGAAAGGATGTGAAAGAGCTACACTAAAAATCAACTGAACAAAAGCAGCTTTTCAGAAACACCATCAGGGTGCTTTTTAGTCATTAATATATATATGTTTTTTAAAAGACCTCTGCAGAGCATTTTACTTCATCAATAAATCCAGCTCTTACTGAGTCTTCTGGCTGTTAGTTTCCTCTCTGCTACTTTTGTATAAAGCCATCAAGAAGCTCTTCTTCAAAATCAGTTGAGAAATAACTTACCTGTGTCCCAAGATCTTTCATCCTGGCCAAGGCAAGTTCTCTCAGGTTTCCATGCTCCACTCCAGAGCTGACTAATGGCATTGGGATATCTCTGCACAGAAGAGGGAAAAACAAAAACCTCAAACAACTGCATTTGCAGACAATTCCCCACAAAGTACAATTATGGTCACCTAGGCTAAGATCCCAAAGAGAAGACCACAGAACTTACCTGAATTACCTTTGTTTCAAGTCTTTGATTGTACAAGAAATAACAGAGGCAAAACAAGACTAAAAGCAGGAGAAAAATGAAAGGGAAAAGCCAATGATTTTATCATAGTAAAAAGACTGAAGACAAAAGCAGGCTTTTACAATCCTGAGGAATAAGTAGGTTATTATTTTGTTCTCAGTTCTTCACTTAGAAGTCTAGAGAGAAAAAAAAAAAAGGATCATCCAGCTGATCCTCTTCCTGGGACTCCAGGTCAGATGTTCTTTATGGGATCTTTTCCTGGATATCAGCAAGTGGGAAGTGGCCACATCTTTCTGCAGCCTCTGAGTTAAATGCCCATCAGGGAAAATGAATCAGAACTTCAGAAATCAATCAACAATTTTATATTGGTCCTGCTTAAATGTGAGAAAGTTCTGCTTAGAAAATGATTTGCAGCAAAGCCCAACCAGAAAGTTTAAGGCTCTTCTCTGGGAATGTAAATCATGAGTCTGCAAAGGGCAGAATTCCTCCTTTCAGTTCCCCAAGGGAGGTATCAAATGGAATTTGAAACAAGACCCCAGGCTTGGCCTCTCCACTGCCTTCCAGGGCAATCTGTCCCTCTAGAGATTAGGAAAAGCAGGATATTATCCCCCAGGGAAAGGAGGATTTATGCATCCAGATCAAGCTGAAGAAGAAACATGTGAATTATTGGCACATCCACTCCATACTCATCTTCTAATGCTGCACTATATGGAGATGTTAAATGCTTCTCCCTCTCCTTTCTCAAACTCCATCCTGGCACCACTCTGTAACCCAAACCCCTTTAGATCCTCTACAAGGAAATAAGGACTGTATAAATGTGAAAAACATTCAGTATGTTGTGCAACAGCTGGTCCCAAAAAGGGGCTGAAACATCCTTTGGTGAGAATTCCTCCTTTTATCTAAGCAAGCATTCAACAGAGAAAAGAAGAGAATAATCACAAAAAAAACCATACAGAGCATGGGATAGTTTGGGGAACTGGTAATGCAATTAGCTTAATCCATCTTGGTTCAGCAGTGATTGAAAGTCATCAGCACCTGGCAGCTGTCTGATGACCTCTGTAAAATGAATTAATTGATCTATTCAGTTCCTTGAGGACTTGCATTCACACCATGCCCCCCATTAACTATTCCTATTTTTGGCAGCAGCTGGATAAAAGATAAAGGTCTTAAAGGGTCCTAAAGACCTGATCCTTGTGCTGCTTCAGCCTCGGAGAAGCCTGAGACACTGGCAAGGGGGGCAAAAAAAGGACTTTTCCTTGGAGTTAAGAATAAAACCAAGGGCTTCAATCTCTGATGAGCCCAAGATTCTCCTCCCCTTTCAACACCCTACTCCAACTTGGGCAAAGGGGGGCAAAAAAAGACTTTTCCTTGAAGTTAAGAATTAAACCAAGGGCTTCAAGACTCCAAGATTCTCCTCCCCTTTCAACACCCTACTCCAACTTGGGCACAAGGGGGGCGAAAAAAGGACTTTTCCTTGAAGTTAGGAATAAAACCAAGGGCTTCAATCTCTAACGAGTCCAAGATTCTCCTCCCCTTTCAACACCCTACTCCAACTTGAGTGAAGGGGGGCAAAAAAAAGGACTTTTCCTTGAAGTTAAGAATTAAACCAAGGGCTTCAAGACTCCAAGATTCTCCTCCCCTTTCAACACCCTACTCCAACTTGGGCACAAGGGGGGCGAAAAAAGGACTTTTCCTTGAAGTTAAGAATAAAACCAAGGGCTTCAAGACTCCAAGGTTCTCCTCCCCTTTCAACACCCAACTCCAACTTGGGCAAAGGGGGGCAAAAAAAAGGACTTTTCCTTGAAGTTAGGAATAAAACCAAGGGCTTCAATCTCTAACGAGTCCAAGATTCTCCTCCCCTTTCAACACCCTACTCCAACTTGAGTGAAGGGGGGCAAAAAAAAGGACTTTTCCTTGAAGTTAAGAATAAAACCAAGGGCTTCAAGACCCCAAGATTCTCCTCCCCTTTCAACACCCTACTCCAACTTGGGCAAAGGAGGGCAAAAAAAGGACTTTTCCTTGAAGTTAGGAATAAAACCAAGGGCGTCAATCTCTAACGAGTCCAAGATTCTCCTCCCCTTTCAACACCCTACTCCAACTTGAGTGAAGGGGGGCAAAAAAAAGGACTTTTCCTTGAAGTTAAGAATAAAACCAAGGGCTTCAAGACTCCAAGATTCTCCTCCCCTTTCAACACCCTACTCCAACTTGGGCACAAGGGGGGCGAAAAAAGGACTTTTCCTTGAAGTTAAGAATTAAAACCAAGGGCTTCAATCTCTGACGAGTCCAAGATTCCCCTCCCCTTTTAACACCCAACTCCAACTTGGGGACAAAAAAAGGACTTTTCCTTGAAGTTAGAAATAAAACAAAGGGCTTCAAGACTCCAAGGTTCTCCTCCCCTTTCAACACCCAACTCCAATTTGGGTACAACTTTCAGCAGCATAATGGAAGGTCCACGTTTTCTTTCCCTCCTCTGTCTCCCCTGCTGTTTGTCCTATAAAGCCAAAGGGTCTGTGAAAAAAGAAGTTGAGGGGAAAACACAATTTGTTAACCACTTCATTTATTCACTGGATTACTTTGAGCAAATAAAAGCACTGCAGGGCCAGCACAACATCCTTCAAAGAGCTTCAATTAGAGGAAATGAGCACTCCACATTGTGACTGAAGGACACACTGGAGGAGAGCAACATTTTCATCAGGGTATGTTAGATCTGCAGTGATAATCTAAATAAACGCCTTTTGTCTAATTATGGAACAACTCCAAGAAGTCAGGCTGAATGGATTTTCCCTACAGGGACACAGAGGAAACATCCTGAACATCTTCCAGCACCAGGTCTTTAGCTAAATCCAGAATCAGTAAATGAAAGAGTAAATGAAGCACTGCAAATAAAAAATAGATTACAACATACAGTAACTTGAGCCTCTCTCATCTGCCTACCAGGGAGCAAACGAAATGAAAAAAATGAATGTGAAAAAGCAGTTTTTCAAGGAAGAGGAAGCAAGACACAGGTTGTTCCTCCCCATTTCAGATTAGGGAAGAGCATTTAAAGAAACATCCTGGGTGCATCATGAGTGGCCAGGATAACAACTGATCTTGAGGCCCCACAAGACAGCATCATACCAGGGCTTTCAGGACTTGTTAAAATGCCAAACAAATACAGGGGAAGAGGGGATTAAATCCTAACCTTATTAAAGTTAATGTGCAATTTGCCAGAAGCTTCAACAGGGCCTATTTAATCCTCAATTTTGCAAACACTTTGCATTATTTAGGACACTTGTGAAGCAGCTGATTGAAGTGGTGAAAGTCTGAAGACCTTTAGTCTGCTCTCAGCCCTGATCTATTTATTACATGATCTCGGTTGAGTAAGGTATTTCATGTCTTCAGACCTACACCTCCCCAGCAGTACAGTGAAAATAACATTCATATAAAACATTGAGATGCACAAAAGGAAAAGTCTCAAGGTGTGAGGCACTATCCCTGTCATTTCCCACCTTCTCACACACAGAAGCACTTCAGTGATAATGAGCTGCACAAACATTCAGGATAAATACAGTATTAAGCATCTCTGGCAAGTACAAAGCATCCTGGAAGATATATTCTTCTTCAAACTCTTCTTTTTTCTTTAAAACATTTTCCACTTGTTTTTCTGAAGACTTCTACAGTGTTTTGTCAGTGACACCTTTCCCACCCTCAGCTAACTCCAATAATCTCATTATTTAGAGCACAGAATGGGTTGGAAGGGACCTTAAAGGTCACCTAATTCCAACCCCTGCATGGTCAGGGACACCTCCCCCAGCCCAGGGTGCTCCAAGCCCCATCCAACCTGGGCTGAGACACTGCCAGGGATGGGGCAGCCACAGCTTCCTTGGGCAACCTGGGCAACCAGGGGCTCAGCACCCTCACCCCAAGCAATTCCTCCCTCACATCTCATCCCCAGCTCCCCTCTCCCAGATCCAAACCCTTCCCCCTTCTCCTAGCCCACTCCAGCCCAGCCAGGACATCACCTTATTCCAGGCCACCACTAACCCATGTCCCACACCTGAGAATCACAGAATGCTCATGGCTGGAAAGGACCTTGGAGATCACCAAGTCCAACCAAACCATTTCTCCCTCCCTCCCTCCCTGCCCAAGATCTCCTCTCCATCTCCCCTCTCCCAGCTGCAAACCCTTCCCCCTCGCAGGCTCCCATCCCTCCAGGCCCTTGTCCCAAGTCCCTCCCCAGCTTTCCTGGAGCCCCTTCAGGCACTGGAAGGTGCTCTAAGGTCTCCCCGGTGCAGCCTTCTCTTCTCCAGCCTCAACACCCCCAACTCTCTCAGCCTGGCTCCAGAGCAGAGCTGCTCCAGCCCTCCCAGCAGCTCCAGGGCCTCCTCTGCACTGGCTCCAACAGCTCCGGGTCCTTCTGCTGATGGGGACCCCAGAGATGGACACAGCTTTACCCCAGGGGGGTCTCCCCAGAGCAGAGCAGAGGGGACAATCCCCTCCCTGGCCCTGCTGCTCACACTCTGGGGGTGCAGCCCAGGACAGGGGGGGTTTGATGGCTCATGCTGAGCCTCTCCTCACCCAACACCCCACGGCCTCCTCAGGGCTGCTCTCCATCTGTTTTTTCCACCCAGCCTGGATTTGTGCTTGCGATTGCCCAGACCCATAGCCCTTGCTGAGCTCCATGGGGTTTGCCCTCACCCACCACCTCTCCAGCCTGTCCAGGTCCCTCTGGGTGACCTCCCTTCCCTCCACTGACTCAACCACACCACAGAGTTTGGTGCCAGCAGCCACCCTGCTGAGGGTCCACTGGATCCATGTCACCAGCAAAGGTGTCACTCAGCACCAGTCCCAGCACTGATCCCTCAGCAAGTGATGGATTAAAAAACCATGGAATTCCTTTTGTTTCATCCAACCTGGTATGAGGGAACAGAGAGCCTAACAACTGGTCCTAATAAGGAGGAACTCAGACACCTCAAGGTCTTCTCCTGGTGGTGTTTGCTGCTCCAAAAGCTGGAAGCACACAGCAACCAGGCAGTCAGTCCACAGAGAGCTTGCAATCACTTCTGTCTGGAACACAAGCTGCATCTGAAAGGATTTTGGAAATAGAGCCTGAAATGCAAGATATGAAGGTTGGAGGACTCAGGGCAGCAGGATGGAGGGAAATAGAAAACTCTTGGGGCAGCAATGGAGAATGGGAGAAAGTTGCCTCACTGGAAGCAGTGTTGTGCAAAGCCTGCAAATGTATGAATCTGCCTTTGCTCATTATTCTGCTACAGAGTTACACAATGGCCATGAAAGCAATTTAGATCAAAGTAATAGCTTTTGGACTTGGTCCTGGAGGTGTCAAAATCAGTAATCACCACCAGTAAGTTTCAGGGAACACGAGCCAGTCAGTAGGAAAACAGCTACACCACTGGCACATAATAACTGACAATCAGATGACGGGTGGATGGAGCTTGATGCTGTTGACAGAAGAAATCATAGTCAAGCTCAGGCAAATCAGCACCCCAAGCCAAGACTCCTCCAGGCCTGTCTTCCTTAGGACAAGATCTGCTAGGCTGCAAACTCATGCTGGCCTCTAAGAATAAACCTCTTTGGTTTAGCTAGAATCACAGAATCATAGAATGGGCTGGGTTGGAAGGGACCTCAGAGATCATCAAGTCCAACCCTTGATCCACTCCCCCCGTGGTTCCCAGCCCATGGCACTCAGTGCCACATCCAGGCTCTTTGGAAAGATCTCCAGACACGGAGAATCCACTACTTCCCTGGGCAGCCCATTCCAATGCCTGATCACCCTCTCCAGAAAGAAATTCTTTCTCATCTCCAACCTAAACCTCCCCTGGCACAACTTGAGACCCTGCCCTCTTGTCTTGCTGAGAGTTGCCTGGGAAAAGAGCCCAACCCCCCCCTGGCTCCAACCTCCTTTCAGGGAGTTGCAGAGAGTGATGAGGTCTCCCCTGAGCCTCCTCTTCTCCAGCCTCAACACCCCCAGCTCCCTCAGCCCTTCCTCACAGCAATTCTGCTGGATCCCTTCACAGCCTCCTTGCTCTTCTCTGGACCTGCTCCAACACCTCAATCTCCTTCCTGAGGGGCTGAGGGGCCCAGAACTGGACACAGGACTCAAGCTATGGCCTCCCCAGGGCTGAGCACAGGGGCAGAATCCCTTCCCTGGACCTGCTGGCCACGCTGTTCCTGACACAGCCCAGGATGCCATTGGCCTTCTTGGCCACCTGGGCACACTGCTGGCTCCTCTTCAGCTTCCTGGCAATCCAGACTCCCAGGTCCCTTTCTGCCACTCTGTGCCCAGCCTGGAGCTCCCCATGGGGTTGTTGTGGCCAAAGTGCAGGACCCGGCACTTGGAATGTTGAACCTCATCCCCTTGGGATCATCCCAACTCTCCAGTCTGTCCAGGTCCCTCTGCAGAGCCCTCAATAGATATGACGCTATGGTTGAAGGCATCATGAGCAAAGGGGCCACTGCATCCAAATTCCATGAGGAAGGAGATGTGTGGGGAGGAAAGAAAGAATTTTGCCTTTGATAAGGCTTCTGCAAGTGATATGAAAAGCCTGGGGCAATATTAAGCAGGTATTTCCTGTAAGCCATGTTTTGTCTTCTTCATCAGCATCACATCTCTCAGAGTTCTGCTACAGCCACGTTTCTCACAGAAACAAAGATCTGAAGGAAGAATTTCCTGGTCACTGAAACTCTCTGGGTTACTACAGACTGCTGAATCACAATCACATTCACAAGCCAAATCAAGCTTCATCATATTCATCTTTAAATTTGTCTTCTTCTTTGGTACCTTTCTGAAGTTGCCCCAGAATCCCAGTCTTGATGAAAAATTCTCAGCTTCCTTTTATTCAAGACTACTTTTTATTTTCTTTTTCTCTGCTCAATTCAAGTTAATTTTCCTTCTCTTACAGATTTACAGGAGGTCATTTATGTCCAGATCTACCCTCCAAAGAAAAGACTGAAGCTCTTCTGCACGTATTTCCACAGCTGGTTTTCTTGAAGATGGGGATTATTTCAGACAAAGCCTTGTCTGGCTGTTGCATTTATACTTTCATCTCTAAAAAAGAGTAATCCTGAAAAAAAAATGCTTTTCATGGCTGCATCTACCAGTGGCTTATCCATATTACAGATGAAGACACTAAGAAGTTTTCCTCCTCTGCTATTTTCACATGGTCATCTAGTGCTTTGTAGCAAACCACCAGATGGTTTGCTGACCAACCTGATCTCCTTCTATGATCGGGTGACCCGACTGGTGGATGAGGGGAAGGCTGTGGATGTGGTGTGCCTGGACTTCAGCAAGGCCTTTGACACCGTCTCCCACAGCATCCTCCTGAAAAAGCTGTCAGCCCACAGCTTGGACAGGAGCACCCTGTGCTGGGTTAGGAACTGGCTGGAGGGCCGGGCCCAGAGAGTGGTGCTGAACGAGGCTGCATCAAAATGGCGGCTGTGGTGTCCCCCAGGGATCAGTGTTGGGCCCAGTGCTGTTCAATATCTTCACTGATGATTTAGATGAGGGGATTGAGTCCATCATCAGCAAATTTGCAGATGACACTAAGCTGGGGGGGAGTGTGGATCAGCTGGAAGGCAGGAGGGCTCTGCAGAGGGACCTGGACAGACTGGAGAGTTGGGATGATCCCAAGGGGATGAGGTTCAACATTCCAAGTGCCGGGTCCTGCACTTTGGCCACAACAACCCCATGGGGAGCTCCAGGCTGGGCACAGAGTGGCAGAAAGGGAGCTGGGAGTCTGGATTGCCAGGAAGCTGAACAGGAGCCAGCAGTGTGCCCAGGTGGCCAAGAAGGCCAATGGCATCCTGGGCTGTGTCAGGAACAGCGTGGCCAGCAGGTCCAGGGAAGGGATTCTGCCCCTGTGCTCAGCCCTGGGGAGGCCACAGCTTGAGTCCTGTGTCCAGTTCTGGGCCCCTCAGCTCAGGAAGGAGATTGAGGTGCTGGAGCAGGTCCAGAGAAGAGCAAGGAGGCTGTGAAGGGATCCAGCAGAATTGCTGTGAGGAAGGGCTGAGGGAGCTGGGGGTGTTGAGGCTGGAGAAGAGGAGGCTCAGGGGAGACCTCATCACTCTCTCCAACTCCCTGAAAGGAGGTTGGAGCCGGGGGGGGTTGGGCTCTTTTCCCAGGCAACTCTCAGCAAGACAAGAGGGCAGGGTCTCAAGTTGTGCCAGGGGAGGTTTAGGTTGGAGATTAGAAAGAATATTAGAAAATCCCCTCTGAGTCTGACCTCAGATTTCCTTGAACTGCATCTCATCCCATCACTGGGATGCTTCCCAGCCCTGCAAGGTTTCCTCAGTGCCCTGCTCATTTCTGTGTCACTGCAATTACATTTTGGGGTATAAACAGATGTTTGAGAAACTCCACTGAGAACCCAGAGCCCACATTTTCTTTGCCAAAGCAACCCAGAGTTTCTTGCCTTCAGCCACTTTCTTCTCTACCATTTTTTCTCTGCTTCTACCTGTTCTGTCATATTTCTGAGAGGGCACAAAACCAAAAGCCCTGGAGAAGTCCAGGTAGGTGAGGTCTAACACCTGAGGCTTTCTCATTCTGCAGCCTCTTGGAGAGGAATTGTGTTGGCCCCACTTCCAGCTCACGTTGCTGGGAGCCAACTGAGTGCTGCCTGCACATGCAAAACCAGGCAAGTATGTTACAGCCTCACTTCTTAATAACAGGCAGATGTAGGAGATAATAGAAGAAAAATAATCCAAGGAAGACCCCCATAGAAAACACAGGCTAAATGGAAGTATTCTCTGTCATCCTGGGAGGTGAGTGATGGAAATAACAACATTACAATAGAACATTTCTGAGAACCCTGTAACACCCACAGGGAAAGAAAGGAAGTCTCTGTAGCCAAAAAAAATTACACTCTTCCCAATAAATATGGGAAACTCACAGCCAAGAGACAATTATCCATCAGTATCATTAAAGTGCTATGTGTGCTACATCCAAGGCTCTTGTTTGACTGGCAGCAAAAGTGGAGCCTCCAGAAATCTTGAAGTTTTCTGGATGCATAAGAGAGGCAGCTCAATTTAAATAACTTCTCATCCTACTTGGCCTTGCCAATTCTGAATAGATTGGAAGTAGTTAAAAAAAAAATCTCTAGTGCATTAAAGCTGAAAAATAATAAAAGGTTGAGTCAGATCTTGCTGTAATCAGGGGAAGAATCCCTCCAAGTATGATAAATCAAGATAAAAGGACCCCCCCATGGAATATTACCTCTGAACACGGTACACACGTGTCCATGGAGGGACAAGGGCCAGGATTCTGGCCACCAGATCCACGAGGGTGCTAGGGGGGTAGCTCTTGTATCTTCCAGTCTTCCAGAGCTCATAGAGCCCAGTGCCACGGATCACTAGTGTTGGGTAGAGCTTCATCCCATCTGGGCGAAAAGCAGGATTCTCAAAAAACTCCTGTAAAAGTGGAACAAAAACTGCAAGTCAGGGCGAAACAAACGACATTTCCTGGGGCTTCAGTGTCCCAGCAAAGCTGCTTTCAAGAGAGATTTTGCAAAAGGTAATTTTAAGTGAGGTTTGAGAATTATTGGCTTACACTGAGCTTCCAGTATGTATCAGTTTCCAGCATTCTTTACTTTGAAATGCAGAGAGTATGTTCTAGATGTAAAGAAAAAGCCACTAAAGAAAAAAAAATCCCACATGACAATGCAACCAATCAAATCTGTGCATTACTTCTACCTTTCAGCATGAATTCAATAGATATTGCACCATTTATTGTAACAGACTCTGCACGGAATTAGAACAATAGAAATGAGTGTACTTATCTTCCATCTCAGCAGACCCCATTTAGAGATTAATCAATGTGTCTGGGACACATCATTTGAATAGCAATGAAGAAACTAAAACCCCAGATTCATTCCACAATGCTGTTCTGAACAATTCTGGAGAAGGGGAGGACAAAGTGTATCTCCTGCAAACTCAGAATCACAGGGGTTGGAAGGGACCTCTGAAGATCCTTGAGTCCAACCCCAGAGCAGGAGCAAAACTAGGGCAGGTCACTCAGAAATCCCTGAAAGTCTCCAGAGGAGACTCCACAACCTCTCTGGGGAGGCTGTTCCAGGGCTCTGTAACCCTTACAGTAAAGAAATTCTTCCTCGTGTTGAGGTGGAACTCCCTGTGCTCTATCTTGAATCTGTTGCCCCTTGTCCTATCACAAGACACAAGTGAGAAGAGGTTGTTCCTTATATATTTATACACATTAATTAATCCCTTCTCAATCTTCTCCTCTCCAGACTAAACAGCCCCAGGTCCCTCAGCCTTTCTTCCTAAGGCAGGAGTTCCAGTCCCTAACTCCTCTGCTTAGATCCTAGCACAGAACTGCAAACTGATCATCACTTGATCCCACTGCTCAGCAGTCAGAGGACAGTAATGGTCCCTCAAGGGTTGGTACTGGGACCAGTGCTGTTTAACATCTTTGTCAGTGACCTGGAGAGTGGGATGGAGTTTGCTGAGGACACCAAAGTGTGTGGTGAAGTCACCAGGCTGGAGGGAAGGGATCCATCCAGAGGGACCTGGCCAGGCTGGAGAAGTGGAATCCTGCAAACTGCAGGAAGTTCAACACGGGCAAGGGCAAGGTTCTGCAGCTGGGTGGAGGCAATCCCATGGAGAAATAGAGGTTGGGAGGAGAAAGGATTGAGGGCAGCCCTGAGGAGAAGGACTTGGGGGTGGGGGTGGTGGAGCAGAAGCTCAACATGAGCCCTCAGGGTGTGCTTGGAGCCCAGAACCCAACCATGTCCTGGGCTGCAGCAAAAGAAGCACAGACAGGGTTCAAGGGAGGGGATTCTCCCCCTCTGCTCTGCTCTGCTCTGCTCTGCTCTGCTCTGCTCTGCTCTGCTCTGCTGAGACCCCACCTGGAGTTGTGTGTCCAGTTCTGGAGTCCCCAACATCAGAAGGACACAGAGCTCCTGGAAGGTGTCCAGAGCAGAGCCACTCAAATGCTCAGAGGGCTGAGCACCTCCCTGGGAAGCCAGGCTGAGGGATTGGGGTTGTTCAGCCTGGAGAAGAGGAGGCTCCCAGGGGAGCTCAGAGCAACCTTCCAATATCTGAAGGGGCTCCAAGAAAGCTGGGGGAGGGCTTTGGACACGGGGGGGTAGGGAGAGGACAAGGGGAATGGGTTAAAACTGGAAGAGGGGAGAGTGAGGTTGGAGATGAGGAAGAAATTATTTAATTTGAGGGTAGTGAGATGCTGGAACAGGTTTCCCAAGGAAGCTGTGGCTGCCCCATCCCTGGCAGTGTCTCAGCCCAGGTTGGATGGGGCTTGGAGCACCCTGAGCTGGGGGAGGTGTCCCAGACCATGCAGGGGGTTGGAACTGGATGAGCTTTAAGGTCTCTTCCAACCCAACCCATTCTATGATTCTGTGATTCTTTCCAACACGGGAGCCTCACAGTAATAATATAAAAAACCAAACAAGTTTCTTAAGGTGAGTTAATGGCAGGTTATTGAGGTCCCACCAGTTGCTGAGCTAACTCTGGTACTCACCAGCACTTTGCTGAAGTGCTTCAACACATTCATATGGCCAGGGCTCAACTCAAGACATTTTGCTATGTTTCCTACTCCTGCTGTGAGTTAAACCACCTCCTGGAGCCCTCCAGCAAGGCCCAAGGTTGGAATAAAATGCTGTCAGCAAGCTGATGGGAGCAGAATCTTCCCACCTGGGCAGATCTAAGCAGCTCTGTTGGTTTCACTGTGCTTCACAAAACCATTATTTCAACAGGATAAAAAGCAGCCAATGTTTTTCTGTTAGATTCAGCACACCCAAATGGATCTGCACAGCTTGAAATGCATGAAAAATCCAGCAGAAGGACAAGAAAGAGGAGAGCAAGGTCAGAGAAATAGTGGGGCCACGTCAGCCCAAACCATTCCTGGCAGCATCTCTGCCTAAGCCTGGGGCCAGCTCCAGCAGCCTCTGCCACCCAACCTGCTGTGCAGCTCCAGAGGCAAAGAGAGCAGAGAGAAAACCCAGCTGAAAAAAAGGAAGCTGTTAAAAAATACCTCTTCTGGGCAGATCAGCCTCCTGAGCTATTTATACACTCCTGACAGAGAGAGGGAAAACTGAGTCAGTTGGAGAGACAAAAGAAGATCTGGACCATGGATGAAGTCATGGAATAGTTTGGGTGGGAAGAGACCACCAGAACCATCTTCAGCCAGATCAGGGTTCTCAGAACTCACTCCAGCCTCACCTGGAATGGTTCAAGGGATGGGGTTTCCACCACCTCTTTGGACAACCTGGGCAAGTGTCTCACCACTCTCAGCTTAAACATTTTCTTCCTTCTATCTAGGCTGAATCTCCCCTTTTTCAGTTTCAAGCCATCAGCCCTTGTCCCCCTGCTAAAAGGTTTGTCCCCACCTTTCTTACAGGCTCACTTTAAGACTTGAAAGGCCACAATAAGGTCTCCCCAGAGCCTTCTCTATTTCAGAACCCCAAAATTGGGGCTTGCTGCTCCAAAATTCACTGTCAAACCCTTCATTCATGATCTCATGAAGCTTCAGCCATCACCACCCCCGCAGCACTGCTGGCTGAAGGAGAAATAAGTCCAGAATGGCCCCATAAAGACAAAAAAACCACCCAAGGGGTCAAGCACTGGTTTGAAATTTTGCAGGGAAGTTTTAACTCGGCTCAACTCACCAAGTTACCTGAAGTATCAAAACAATTGTGCCAAAAGCTGCTGCCAGAACCCCATCCAGGCACAGCCCCATGGCACTCACCTCCTCAGAGAATCAAAAAAAAACCTATTTGGTTCTCCACCCTTAGCCTCCAGGAGGGATAACTAACTCATTGCTCCTCAAAAGGTACCCAAGACACACGATCAACCATCTCAGACAGGTTGTGGCTCACTCAGCTCTGCTGGCTGAAAAGGAAAAGGTTTAGAAGGGAGTTGGCCAAAGGCAAATCAAGATCAAGTCTGAACCTCAGTGCCAAGGTGCTGTCTCTGGAGTGGGTGCAGATTGGTCTCCTCCTGTCTTCAGGATGGGTTTTGCACTCCAGAAACACTCCTGTTCATCACGACTCTCACATGGCCACCAGGGGATGAAGAAACAGATTTATTTTGCTACCTTAATGAAAGAACACAAGCTTTGTCATCACCTCTGAGGATAAACCATAAATTACTTCCCTGGAAGCACTCTGGGCTGGTTTGTGCTGCAGATGTGAGGATTCCCTGCCCACACTCCAGCCACATCATCCTGTTCCCACCCTCATGCCAGTTCCAGCTCCAGCTCCAGCTCCAGCTCCAGCTCCTGATGGATCCTTGGTCAAGCTGACACCTCAATAATGTGAGAGAACCCAACATGAATTTTGGGGAGAGCACCCCTCTTTTTCTTTTAGTGTTGGGATGGCTTCCAGAGCAGTCTGCTGAGCACCACTGATGAACCACAGAATATCTCAAGTGGAAAGGAAGACATAAAGATTATCCAGTCCATCTCCCAGAAAGGAATTAAGGTCAGAACCAGGATCTGTCCCCATGTGACAGCCAGGAATCAGCATGTCTGCTTCAGCATGTCTGCTAAATGCCTCCCCTCTGCTCCAAGGGTTCAAGTTTGACTTTACAGGTCAATATTGTCACTGATGGCTGTCAGCAAAGGCAGATCCACCCTGCCCTTGGCTGACCAGAGAATGGGTTGGGTGGGAAGGGAAGGGAGGAACCAAGTGAGGAACCAGAGCCAGGCTGGTATTCTGTGTTATTAATATAAAATAAAACCTTGAATCATGTGGTCCAGATTCCTTTCAACTAATTGGAAAAGAGGAAGAAGTGTGAGACAGACAACCTTCCAGGGAAGGCAGCTCTGGCCACACACATCTGCATTTTCCTGAAGAAAAAAAAAATTAGATTTTTCATAGAATCATAGAATGGTTTAGGTTGGGAGGGACCTTAAAGGTCACCTAATTCCAACCCCTGCATGGTCAGGGACCCCTCCCCCAGCCCAGGGTGCTCCAAGCCCCATCCAACCTGGGCTGAGACACTGCCAGGGATGGGGCAGCCACAGCTTCCTTGGGCAACCTGGGCAACCAGGGGCTCAGCACCCTCACCCCAAACAATTCCTTCTTGATCTCTAACCCAAATCCTCCTCTTCCAGTTGGACCTTTGTCCCATCACTAAATGACCTCTCTTGCCATTCTTCTGCACTGCCCCTGATGCAAAGAGAGCAGTGGGGGAATAAAAAATAAATCACTGGAGTAATTTCCAAACCAGTCAGGTGCAGCAGGTGTATGATCCAAAGTCATAGAGTGCATGAGATGGTGTAGGGTCAGAAAAATAAGTCAGAATCCTGCTGTCCTGAAACAACCCAAAAAGACAGACTTCCATCTTTTGTAGGTGCTTAGAAGGGTTTCAGTGTAAAATAAAGCAACTGTGAAAGAAGGAATAAGAATAAGGTGTGTAAGGTGATTGTTCTGAGGAGCTTTCTGACAAAGAGGCACTGAAGAAGACATTCAGGTAAGAAAGAAATGATCCCTCCCCAGTCAGATCCAGGAAGGTAAATAAACCATCCCAGCAAGGAAATAAAGGCTCCCCAGTAAGGTTATGGATTAATATTCACAACAATGCTGAACTAGAACACAAAAGCACATATGATTCACCAGCCAGAGTATTTAAACATGCCCTGCTTTGCATTGCAGATTAAAAAGCATCAACACAGCACTGAGGGTGAAGCCACCCGACAGTCAAAGGCAAGGTCAAAAGTTAAGGTTGCTCATCACATCCTGAATTTTGCCACTTGATATGCACTGCACATTTTACCCCACTATGGTAAGCTGCCTGATAAGGCTACTTTATATGTCAGCAGTGCTGTCACTGAAAAAAAACTCCAACATATTTCCATATTTGTTAAGCTATTCCTCACAATTTTCCTCAAGCTTAATTATTTCAAAAGTAATTGATTTCAAATGCTAATGAAAAGCAGTGCCTCCCTTTTTTTTTTTTTCCCTGAGCCTCTTTTTCCAGCAGTAAACTTTAAACAGTGTCTGTAAATCCCAATATTTAAAGGCTTAACCTTTCCCCATTTACAAACAGCTTTGATTAAGTCTCTCGTGAAACAAAGGAACTATAAAATCCTAACACATGCCAAGCTTCACTAAGAATTGTAGCCTTTTCTTTTTTTAATTAGACACCTTAAAAGGTGTCTTCGACTGATAAAAACCTTCAGAACACTTCAGTGCCAAAACAAATCCAATCCCTAAAGCAAGGTTTGTTCCAGAGGCCACCATCCATAGCAGCACCAAAGTCAACAGGAGGCTTTCCACAGGCTCTAGCAAGTGCTCAATCAGGGCTTAAATCCACCTCTGTGAATTTAGAGGTTAAAGATGACCTAGAGAGAAAGGATTCTTACCTATTTCCAGGCTTTTTGAATCACTTGAGGATGCAGCTCTGGCATGCATGAATATTCCAACTGGAAGCACATGCAACTTCAAAGCTGCTAAAGCAATTTTCTTTGAACTTGAAGGTATCTCCCCTCTAGCTAAAGACTGGGAGCCAAGGAGCATTTAACACTGCTCTTAGAATAAAGATGGATGCCAGGGAAAAAATTTAAATTTGTGCATGGAGACAAAAGGCAGGATGTGTGAGATTACCATAGGGCTTTAATGGGAATAAATAAATAAAAAAAAAAAAGGTCTGCTCAGATCAGCTGAAATTTAAATGAGCTGGAAGCTCGTGTACAGTTCTTCATACCCTGAAATAACTTTTCTTATAACCTTGCCCAGTTTGTGAGGAATTAAGAGAAAAGCTGAGTGTTTTTTCATATGAAAAATGAGTAACCAGAACATCCCGGAATTTGCTCTTTTATTTTTCTTGCTTCACCTGAGCTTCATTAAACATCCTTTCCTTGTAGGAACAGCTGCTGGGTGAATTACAAACAATGAATCTTAATAAGATCCCATCAACACAGAGCCAGTCTACAAGGTTATACAAGTTGGCCACTAACATGTTTTATGAGAACAGTAATTGATTTTAGTAGCATATGCCTTTGGTGTAGAAGTTCCCTGTTATTAAAGCTAATGGCATCTACAGGATTCATTCATACACTCACTGCCACTATGAATAATCAGGGTCCAATGAGTGTAAAATTAGTTATTTAGATGCCAAGAAAGCCACTGATTTTTCCATCAAGGCAGACACTGAAATCCTTTTGTCCAACTCCCATCAATGCCTCTGACTCTTGAAAAACTGCATGACATTGTAATTACTGTCCGAGAAACCAGACAGCAGTTGGAACCCAAAAGTCAATGGAACACGATGTGAAGTGAAAAAAAACCAAAAAGAGAATTAAAAAAAGAGGAGATGGAATCAGGAGCTGGAGTCCTGAACTCAGATTTCACTTTCATGTGTGTTTGCCTTTCAAAACTTGTGTATTTATTCACTTGTGTATCTGCTCAGAGTTGCAACAGAAAGGTCAAGCTACATGGGATCATAATGAGACCAAACGATGCTTTATTCCCATTTTCAGGTTCAGTAAGAGCACAAATAGCACAAAATTAAAAGCTTATACCTGGCACTTTTAATCCGATTTGACCGACCACTGTAAGCAGAGAACAAACCACAAACGTGTTTTGAAGACAACTAAAAGCTGCAGTTTTCCTCAAAGAGAAAATATTACCTAATGGGATTCCATTTAATCTTTTTACAGACCAAAGATTCAGTTGCAATCTTTAATCTCCTGGCTCTCAAGATGTTCAGCCCTTGGAGGAGATAGCAGTTATGGGATAAACGCACCCATTTTTAAAAGCAATTTACTAAAATGTCAGGATTTGTTAAAAAATAAAGGTCACCTAAATCCTATATTTTTAATGACTGCCCACTAGAAATCAGATGCCACTCAACCTGATTCTTTAATTGTTTCCTTTACTAGAGCCCCTGCATTGAACAGATGATTAAATTCATGCCTGACTACATTAAGAGGAACATTATCTTAACTCTCCATATTACAGCACTCCTTATCTCCATCACCTATATTGTTTAGAATTATGAAAACTTGAAAGCCACTGCCTTGAATGACACATCCAGCTCTATAGGGAATGAACTATCACTTAGCACTTTAATTATATGCATTAACAGAAGCTTGTGGCTCAAAAACTGGCTCCATTTTGACTCTGAATTTGCATTTCTCTTTTATTTTTTTAATTTTTTTTTTTTTTGGTAAATGCTCATCTAATTAAAATGTACTGATAGGATCTGCATTCAGTGCTGCTGCCAATGGCCCAGTGACCGAGAAACAGAGCCTGGACTGTGTCTTTCTCCTGCCTTTGGAGCAGCCTGGGGACACACACCCCACCTGAGGAGCAGGGAAAGGCTGTGCCAAGAGCAAGCTGAGAAACAGGAACCTTAAAGTCACTTAACATCAAAATCTTTTAGTTCTGTGACCTCAGACTTCCTAATAAGCTACCAGAACACAGTGAGATGCTGCTCGTTAGCTGCTCTGGACACCATCTGTCTACAGATTGAGATTTGTGATAAATGAGGTTTTAGAGCTGGTTCTCCTCTCAGTGGGGTAGTGATGGAAATGAAAGGGATCGACTGAGCTGCATACCCCAAGGAGGGGATTGTCCCCTCTGCTCTGCTCTGGGGAGACCCCCCTGGGGTAAAGCTGTGTCCATCTCTGGGGTCCCCATCAGCAGAAGGACCCGGAGCTGTTGGAGCCAGTGCAGAGGAGGCCCTGGAGCTGCTGGGAGGGCTGGAGCAGCTCTGCTCTGGAGCCAGGCTGAGAGAGTTGGGGGTGTTGAGGCTGGAGAAGAGAAGGCTGCACCGGGGAGACCTTAGAGCACCTTCCAGTGCCTGAAGGGCTCCAGGAAAGCTGGGGAGGGACTTGGGACCAGGGCCTGGAGGGATGGGAGCCTGCGAGGGGGAAGGGTTTGCAGCTGGGAGAGGGGAGATGGAGAGGAGATCTTGGGCAGGGAGGGAGGGAGGGAGAAATTCTTTGGGGTGAATAGGTTCCATATTGGTTTGGGGTGGGAAGGGACCTTAAAGCTCATCCTGCCAATAACCTGCCATTAACTCACCTTAAGAAACTTGTTTGTTTTTTTATATTATTACTGTGAGGCTCCCATGTTGAAAAGAATCACAGAATCACAGAATGGGTTGGGTTGGAAGGGACCTTAAAGCTCATCCAGTTCCAACCCCCTGCATGGGCAGGGACACCTCCTCCAGCCCAGGGTGCTCCAAGCCCCATCCAACCTGGGCTGAGACACTGCCAGGGATGGGGCAGCCACAGCTTCCTTGGGCAACCTGGGCAACCAGGGGCTCAGCACCCTCACCCCAAGGAATTTCTCCCTCTCTTTCCTCTTCTTCTCTTCTCTTCTCTTCTCTTCTCTTCTCTTCTCTTCTCTTCTCTTCTCTTCTCTTCTCTTCTCTTCTCTTCTCTTCTCTTCTCTTCTCTTCTCTTCTCTCTTCTCTTCTCTTCTCTTCTCTTCTCTTCTCTTCTCTTCTCTTCTCTTCTCTTCTCTTCTCCTCTCCTCTCCTCTCCTCTCCTCTCCTCTCCTCTCCTCTCCTCTCCTCTCCTCTCCTCTCCTCTCCTCTCCTCTCCTCTCCTCTCCTCTCTTCTCCTCTCTCCTCACCCCGAACTCTCTCAGCCTGGCTCCAACAGCTCCATATTGCTGAATCAGAGATCTCTTGATGCAAACAACAATGCAACCCAGCAACATTTTTAATGAGACTGCTCTGAAATGAATACGTTACTTTATAAATATGTTGCTTTATCTATATGCTGTCAGCAGTCTCTGTAAAACTGACTCACAGATTAACATAAGTCACTTCTGCTTAATGCCTGCACTGCACATCTCTTACTGATGGAGTGATGGGGCAAAAGATTTTTAAAGCAGATGAACTTTAGGGTCTATTCCAATCCAATCCAAACCACTCTGATTCTACAATCCAGATTTCCTGCTCTCCTGAGAGCACCTGTGAAGCCCTCTGAAACCTAGGACACAAATACCACTGTCCAGTTAAGTGTTATAACTTTCCTATTAACAGCCACATAATAAAACCCAGCTCCTAACCATATTTCCCCATATAGTACATATATATATATATAAAATATATATATATACACACATATACATAAAGCCCAACATTTCTGCCATAAGAGATACAATTTTGCAGTGATGCTCAGCACCTAATTTTAGCCCATTTGACTTTAAATCTCTTCCATAGTAATAAATATTAGTGGGCAGAAAAACAGCACATCAGAGACCATAGCAAGGGAAAATGAATGGCAGGTGAAACAAAAAAGTTTTGTTTCATATTCATCTAGCATTTCATTTTGCCAGTCCTGAAATTCCCAAAGGAAGGGGCTCAAAATAGTAAAGAAGTTTATCAGCAGCACATCCCTGCAGACCTTGAGATGTCTTACTGAGCTACTACAATAGCACAAATTAGAAAAAAAAAACCCCTATGGTTTTGGTTGCTATTTAACAGACTGGTCCCACAGGTTTACTTCAGGATGTTCTACAATGCCTCATCTCTGGACTCTGAATGTCAGAGAAGAGAAGAGGACTTGCCTGCTGGTGTCCAGAGTGAGGAGTTTAAAGGACTCTGTAAATCACCCTTCATGGGGCAGGAAGCTGTTATGCTCCTTCCTTCAGCCTCCAAAGCCTCAGCTCCTCGTGCCAAAAGAACTTTTCCAGAAGTGCCCAACACAAATGAATCCTCATAATCTTAGGCACAGAAAATCACAGAATCACAGAATGGTTTGGGTGGGAAGGGACCTTAAAGCTCATCCAGTTCCAACCCCCTGCATGGTCAGGGACACCTCCCCAGCCCAGGGTGCTCCAAGCCCCATCCAACCTGGGCTGAGACACTGCCAGGGATGGGGCAGCCACAGCTTCCTTGGGAAAACTGTTCCAGTCTCTCACCACCCTCAAAATAAAGAATTTCTTCCTCATCTCCAACCTCAATGCCCCGTCTTCCAGTTTTAACCCATTCCCCTTGTCCTCTCCCTATCCCCCTGTGTCCAAAGCCCTCCCCCAGCTTTCTTGGATATTTCTCCCTTCAGATATTGGAAGGTTGCTCTGAGCTCACCTGGGAGCCTCCTCTTCTCCAGGCTGAACAAGCCCAATCCCTCAGCCTGGCTTCCCAGGGAGGTGCTCAGCCCTCTGAGCATTTGAGTGGCTCTGCTCTGGCCACCTTCCAGGAGCTCTGTGTCCTTCTGATGTTGGGGACTCCAGAACTGGACACACAACTCCAAGTGGCAGATTCAGTAATCAGACATCACCACATTAAACCCAAGAACAAACTGCACTTGGGTTGCAAAGCAACCATGAAGATGGTGACCAAGTGACTGAGAAGAGGACTTGGCACACAGACATGAACCTGTCTTCAGTGAGTTATTTACCAAGACTATGCACCTACCATATGAAAATCCAAGCATTGCACTAACTTAATTTATCAATGTCTATTCCACCAAAAAGACTGTCAAGGGAAGTTACTCTGTCATTCATCAGCTTAATTGTATCAAAAAGTATTGCCCTAATTTTGCTCTGTCTCCTCCATTAAAAACAAAATATTGTTTTAAATAGAATCATTGCCTACAGATTCAAATTTCCCCAGTGAGTGGTGGGCACAGATTATCTCATTCAGTTCCTAAAGAAAAAGAGAAAATAGGGATCACTGATAACTGGGAGATGTATTTCAGGGCTTTGATGTTTGAAAATTGAAACACAATGGGAATATTTAAACACTTTATTCTGCTTGTTCTATTTATAGAATCATTTGGTTGGAAAAGGCCATTAAGATCATCAAGCCCAAGCCTTAATTTAGCACACTCTGAAGTCCACCACTAAATGTCCCTAAGCACCACATCCTTTAAATCCCTCATGGGATGGTAACTCAACCACTTCATTGGGCAGCCCCTTCCAGTTCCTGGCAACCCTTTCACAAAAGATTTTTTTTCCCCTTCAAACCTCCCCTGGGACAACTTGAGGCTTCAGCAAAGTGTTTGACACCGTCTCCCACAGCATCCTCCTGAAAAAGCTGTCAGCCCACAGCTTGGACAGGAGCACCCTGTGCTGGGTTAGGAACTGGCTGAAGGGCCGGGCCCAGAGAGTGGTGCTGAACGGGGCTGTGTAGAGAAACAAGATAAACCAGGTGCCTCGAGTTGCCAGAGGGTGGGTATGAGTCCACCTGTGCCTGGTTAGGGCAGGCCCCTATTACCAGGGGGCAATAAAGGTGGGACACACACCCACAGAGCCCAGCTCAGCTCACTCTTGTGTGAGGCAATGGAGAGGCCAGCAGCTCGTCGAGCCTCAGGAGCAAGAAAGGCTCTTCCTGCTACAGGGCTGCATCAAAATGGCGGCTGTGGTGTCCCCCAGGGATCAGTGTTGGGCCCAGTGCTGTTCAATATCTTTACTGATGATTTAGATGAGGGGATTGAGTCCATCATCAGCAAATTCACAGATGACACTAAGCTGGGGGCAGTGTGGATCAGCTGGAAGGCAGGAGGGCTCTGCAGAGGGACCTGGACAGACTGGAGAGTTGGGATGATCCCAAGGGGATGAGGTTCAACATTCCAAGGGCCGGGTCCTGCACTTTGGCCACAACAACCCCATGGGGAGCTCCAGGCTGGGCACAGAGTGGCAGAAAGGGACCTGGGAGTCTGGATTGCCAGGAAGCTGAAGAGGAGCCAGCAGTGTGCCCAGGTGGCCAAGAAGGCCAATGGCATCCTGGGCTGTGTCAGGAACAGCGTGGCCAGCAGGTCCAGGGAAGGGATTCTGCCCCTGTGCTCAGCCCTGGGGAGGCCACAGCTTGAGTCCTGTGTCCAGTTCTGGGCCCCTCAGCCCCTCAGGAAGGAGACTGAGGTGGTGGAGCAGGTCCAGAGAAGAGCAAGGAGGCTGTGAAGGGATCCAGCAGAATTGCTGTGAGGAAGGGCTGAGGGAGCTGGGGGTGTTGAGGCTGGAGAAGAGGAGGCTCAGGGGAGACCTCATCACTCTCTCCAACTCCCTGAAAGGAGGTTGGAGCCAGGGGGGGGTTGGGCTCTTTTCCCAGGCAACTCTCAGCAAGACAAGAGGGCAGGGTCTCAAGTTGTGCCAGGGGAGGTTTAGGTTGGAGATGAGAAAGAATTTCTTTCTGGAGAGGGTGATCAGGCATTGGAATGGGCTGCCCAGGGAAGTAGTGGATTCTCCGTGTCTGGAGATCTTTCCAAAGAGCCTGGATGTGGCACTGAGTGCCATGGGCTGGGAACCACGGGGGGAGTGGATCAAGGGTTGGACTTGATGAGCTCTGAGGTCCCTTCCAACCCAGCCCATTCTATGATTCTATGATTCTGTTTCCTCTTGTCCTGTCACTTGTTATTTGGGAGAAGTGTCACAAATCCCCTAAATCTCTGTGGTGTAGGGAAGTGCTGCTGCCAGACAAGGAGGGAACATGCCTGCCTCCCATCTCATCCCTCCACGGTCTCTTTTTAGCCCTGGACTGTCAGGATCTACAGCTGCCTCTTGTCCAATGCTCTGCTGGAGAGTTGCTCTCTCCAAGTTTGCACAGAACTTACTACAGGGAGCTCCTTGCCTGCACCAGTCCCCAGCACTGCTGCTCTACAACTCAATAAGGAGAAGAGACATTTAACATTTGGAAGAAGCCTTGGGCGTCAGCAGCTTGACCTTGGAGCAGGGTTTTGATGCCTCAACACAGCACCAAGCAGAACACCAAGACAAATCTCTCCAGATTGTGCTCACTGCACCGAGCAGTCCCATCTGCTCCGGCTTGCAGGTGCTCCAAGTGAGTCTCCATTTATTACGCAGTTTTGGAGAAACCCAGGAGAATACCTCAATCAATCTGCTGTGAAGTTTCACCTTCACTTTTTCCAGGCACAGAACTCTGGTCTTTATGTTTCTGGAAGGGTCAGCTTTCCCCTAGGGCTAAGTAGAGGAAATATAGCATTTTTCATTGTCTTAAGTACACGGCTATTGCAACACAGATTCCTGTAAAGCATGGCTCCTACCCTAAAAAAACATTGAGGCCAGCAACTCGTGTGATGGTTTTGATGTTTTAAATCTCCTTCATCAGACCTCTCTTTTCCATAAGGAGCCACAATACAACCACTTGCTCCCTCCCACCCCACTCAGCCCTGCAGAAACTTCTCTCAGTTATGTTCACAGCAAAAACCAGGATGGGTTTTGAATTAAAAACTGCCCTGGTTTGGGCCAGGATAGAACAACAACAACAAAACCTCTTCCCAACTCCACAATACACAAAGCCAATAACTAAACCCTCAAAAATTTAATTTGGACATGATGGTTTGGACATCCATGTTTGGATAATTTGGACATCTCCAGCCTGGTGACAAGCATTCAGTTGTTGCTGCTTTGTGCTAAAATACATCTTTTACTGAATGGTGCTCTGGTGGCCTGAATGCCTGGCAAATTTGCATTCTCTGTCCAAGATGCATCCCTTTATTCCTGCATTCCTTTCCATTTGGCTCTGTCTTCTCATCCATATGCCCATTCCTGACTTCAGCAGCAAGACCCCTGAGTGAAAGAGCCCCAGAAAACAACTTCATGAATGCTGGAGTGAAAAAGCACTGCTTGCACAGAGCAGCCTACAGTTCTCTGGGGGCTCTGAAGTGCAGAAATGATCTCAGTCCAAGCAGAAAAAGGGACTTGGCTGTACCTTATTATTTAGCAGAAGCCTTTTCTGAATGGGAGGCTGTTTTAAAGGTTGTTAGTAGCCTAAATTTACAGCTGGCATGCTGGAGGAAAACTTGTGTGTGGACAAACTAGTTCCAAAAGACAAAGGGAGCAATCCAAAATCCATAATAAATGCAGTTTTTCCACACAGCTTTGCAATTCATAATACCCACACTACAGGTCTAGCAACATGCAATGTTTCTCCACAGTTTACAGCAATAAAGCAAAGATCATCCCTGCTTCTGACACCCCCATCCTCTGCATTTTCTGCTTTAAATTGTGACACCCTGGCCACATAAAGCCTGGATCCCCAAATGATGTGGGAGAGAAAGGGCCAGGCTGAGCTGCACTGGTGGATTCATGCAGCTCTTCTGCTCCTGCACATCATCACACCAAGGGTTGAAGCTTTAACTTCTGTATCTTTACAGAGCCAGAGAAAAGTCTGACCTGCTGAGTGGGAAACAAACCCAGAGCCACAGCAAACACAGCCCAAGAGAGCAAACAAAAGTTCTTTCCCCACAGACACTGGGGAGGGAGAGAAAGCTTTGTGCAGACAATCTGACCATCTGCAGAAGTGGGCACACATCTAGATATTTTAGCCACAGAAATATGAGTGCAATTATCTGTGAAAATGGTTTCTAAAAATACCCTGTTCCTTACTACACTGATTCTCATTAACATAAAAATTACCCTGGTGTTGGCCATAGTTCATGAAACTGTAATTGTTTCCACAGGAAAGAGCATTTTACCTCTAACATTTATAATAACTCCCAGAGAAGCTCCAATAACTTGAGGACCCATCATTAAACATTGCCTAATCTGTTTCTGTCAATGTGCCCATGAAAATAATAATAATAAAAACCCAACAAAACCCACAAGAACTTTTCAGAGGTAGTGCTGGCTTCCTGCCAACAAGAAGTGCTTCAATGAGATGTTGAGTAGGAATTGAAAGGAAAATCATTTAACCCACTAAAGACATCAGAGCTGTACCTAAAACCACAGATAATTGTCTTCCCCAGGGAGAAAAAAAATCAATGCAGATCAACAGTTTAACTGCCTTTTATTACAGTTATTAAAAGCTCCTGATAGAGATGCAATGTATTTGTTTCATTATGAATTTCATCTCTTTGAGCCTGCAGGAAAACTGTCTTCTTATTTCCAGCTAAAGGCCATACAACAGTATTTAAGGTTTTCCAACAACATCCAATAGCCTGCAAAGAGGAAGGACACTCCTATTACCCACTGAAATACTCAACCATTAGTTTTCTCTCTCATGTTCAACACAGCCAAGGAGGCTGCAGCCCTCTGCATGGACACACACTTGGCTCCAGCATTTAGCTAGAATTACTCTGGTTCTGGGAAATGCTTGTTTTGCAATTCCTTCAGAAAAAAATCAAACAACAGACCAGCCTGACACATCACTGAGAAATTTTCACCAGACTAAAATGGCTCTGCTGAACTGAACCAAAATCTCTCGAGTCTGATACTTGTCCCCAGTACTGACCATTAAATGGTTCTGCCTATGATTTTAGCCTCCTAATTTTATTTATACAAAACTTTAGATGGACAGAGGGAAGCCACAAGACCTCCTCATCCATCTCCTCATGGAAAAAGAGCTTACCAGCAATTGAAGGTCTATCCAATGTTTCTGGGCATCATCCACCAGCTCCCACGTGCCTCCAGAGGTGAAGGGTTCTGCCAGCAACTTGCTTCAACACTTCCCCTGACACTTCCCATACTTAAATTTCTCATCTTCTGGCTCTCCTCTCTGTTCCCTTTCCTTCTTTTCTGCTCCCTGGATGCCTTTCATCAATGAAGGGTCTTAAAAGTTGTTTGGGGTGGGCTTACAACCATCCCTCTTGAAGGACCAAGAGGCACAGCAACAGTAAATCACATTTAGGCAAACACCATGAAAATAAAATAAAATAAAGGCAAACACAGCAGTATCTTCCCCATTAACAGATGCTACTAGCTTAGTAATATTTACTCTAGAACAGACACAGTTTGTTGACTGCACTATTGCCACTCAGTGGCTCTGCAGAGACAGAATGAGCAATTAGGAACAGCATCTGGGGAATTCTTAAGCCTCCTAAAGTTCCTGCTGAAATCCAAAGTTCTGCTTGGTAGCCCTGTTGGCAAGTGTGATTCATGAATCCTCCCAAGCATTTACCCCTAGAGTCACCTCATCCCTCTCGTGCTACAAGAGCAGAGCAGAGTGTTGATGGCATTCCACAGAATGAGGTGTCTGCTCTGGCAACAATTCCATTATTCCCGCTGAGCCCTTGATTTATTTCAGCCATTATTCTAATTATTTTCTCCGACCACCTGCTACGTATGGCACTGCAACTCGTTCTGAGCTGCTGGGCTTGCAGTTGCCAACAAGAAGTAGCAAAGTGTGTGTTTGTGTCTGTGTGATTGTGTGTGTGCACACCAAGACTACACCTGAAACTCCTGGAGCAGCCACACAGGGGGTGGGAGGAAGCAGAGCATTCCCCTCCCTGCAGTGCTTTCCTCCATGTGGAACAGGATGGAGAGACCTCAGCTTGAGAGGAAATCCTCTGAGGCTATAAAAAGAATTAATAATAATGGAAGAAAAGAGGTATGATGGGGGAAGATGGTGGAGAAGCACAATATAAGTGGGGCACAGGACAACTCTGTTTAAAAAGTAATGATCCTGAGGATGAAGGCAAGAGAAAAGTCATCAACTGCCACTTGCTGTTAAAAAAGAATATATACATATCCTGGAATCAGAGAATGGGCTGGGTTGGAAGGGACCTTAAAGCTCATCCAGTTCCTTCCCCCCTGCAAGGGGGGATGC
This sequence comes from Calypte anna, assembly GCF_003957555.1. Taxonomy (NCBI): domain Eukaryota; kingdom Metazoa; phylum Chordata; class Aves; order Apodiformes; family Trochilidae; genus Calypte; species Calypte anna. The sequence goes on along the minus strand of NC_044246.1, from coordinate 114,311,491 downwards.
TTCAGGCATCCCAAGACTACACCTGAAACTCCTGGAGCAGCCACATAGGGGGTGGGAGGAAGCAGAGCATTCCCCTCCCTGCAGTGCTTTCCTCCATGTGGAACAGGATGGAGAGACTTCAGGTTGAGAGGAAATCCTCTGAGGCTATAAAAAGAATTAATAATGAGGGAAGAAAAGAGGTGTGATGGGGGAAGATGGTGGAGAAGCACAATATAACTGGGGCACAGGACAACTCTGTTTAAAAAGTAATGATCCTGAGGATGAAGGCAAGAGAAAAGTCATCAACTGCCACTTGCTGTTAAAAAAGAATATATACATATCCTGGAATCAGAGAATGGGCTGGGTTGGAAGGGACCTTAAAGCTCATTCAGTTCCTTCCCCCCTGCAAGGGCAGGGACACCTCCCCCAGCCCAGGTTGCTCAAGGCCCCCCCCCCAAAAAAAACCCCTATGGTTTTGGTTGCTATTTAACAGACTGGTCCCACAGGTTTACTTCAGGATGTTCTACAATGCCTCATCTCTGGACTCTGAATGTCAGAGAAGAGAAGAGGACTTGCCTGCTGGTGTCCAGAGTGAGGAGTTTAAAGGACTTTGTAAATCACCCTTCATGGGGCAGGAAGCTGTTATGCTCCTTCCTTCAGCCTCCAAAGCCTCAGCTCCTCATGCCAAAAGAACTTTTCCAGAAGTGCCCAACACAAATGAATCCTCATAATCTTAGGCACAGAAAATCACAGAATCACAGAATGGTTTGGGTGGGAAGGGACCTTAAAGCTCATCCAGTTCCAACCCCTTGCATGGTCAGGGACCCCTCCCCCAGCCCAGGGTGCTCCAAGCCCCATCCAACCTGGGCTGAGACACTGCCAGGGATGGGGCAGCCACAGCTTCCTTGGGCAACCTGGGGCTCAAATTAAAGACTTTTTTCCTCATCTCCAATCTCACTCTCCCCTCTTCCAGTTTTAACCCATTTCCCTTGTCCTCTCCCCACCCCCCCATGTCCAAAGCCCTCCCCCAGCTTTCTTGGAGCCCCTTCAGATATTGGAAGGTTGCTCTGAGCTCCCCTGGGAGCCTCCTCTTCTCCAGGCTGAACAAGCCCAATCCCTCAGCCTGGCTTCCCAGGGAGGTGCTCAGCCCTCTGAGCATTTGAGTGGCTCTGCTCTGGACACCTTCCAGGAGCTCTGTGTCCTTCTGATGTTGGGGACTCCAGAACTGGACACACAACTCCAGGTGGGGTCTGACAATAGGAAAACCAAAAGAGTATAACAAAAGAAATGTATAATGAACTCATTCCTATCAACAAATTAGTTTTGAAAAATTATTAATGAACTCTCTGTAAAAACAGTTCCTATACACACAACTTTATGCTTGCAAAGAAGTAACTGATTGGCATCCTAGCTGCTGGTTGGAAGTAGCAAGAAAGACTTTGAAATCAATAGGTCATAAGGGACAGAAGCAATGTTACTCTTCAAACTGTAATTACCTGTTCAATTTGAAGAAGCACCCAGTATTTTTAGTACACAGTCAGCACAATCAGCAACTTATTATCTTCCCAGGAGAAGCCCCTGTATTTATTATATCAACTAGTAATGAAAGCAAGGTGCTCAGAGCTCCTTCTAAAGTCATCTGGTTCCTTTTTGTCCTACTTTTCCCTGATCCAAAAAGCAGCATGGCTAGAAAGGAGGTATCATTACAAATAATTTATGAAAACCACTTATTTATTATGCTGTGCTGTATCAATGTTATTCTATGCTGGTAAATATTTAGACACTTCTACTACATAAAAATAATGTGAGAGCAAAGAGAGGAATCAAGTGGAGAGCATCTGTTGTGTTCTTGCCACAGGATTCAGCTGCTCATGAGCAGCAGCAGTGATATTACAAATTTATGCAATATTCTCCTACTTCACAAAAACATCCAGTCTTCCTATAAGATCTATATCTGGATTTTTGGGACAAAGAAACCTGTGGCTTCTCAAAGGTCCTGATGGATTTTTGGTTTGGTACTTGTTTGGAAAAAATCTCTCCAAAGCATTATATAGAATTTTCAAGCAGGAAACAGACAATGTGTTGCTTCTCTGGGTCTCTGGGAAAAAAAAGGAATTATTGTCTGATGAATACTCTGTGTTCATCAGTGCAAAGCTCTGGGAAAAAAAAAAAAAAAAGAGAGGGTTGCTTTTACCCTCTATTTCTCCTATTTAAGTCATAGGATCTTTCAAAAATAAATCATAAGCATTTCAGATAGGATGAGAAAGAGGAAAGCTGGCTCTTGGTTACCATTCCACCTTGAAACATGTCACAGTGATCCACAGCCTCTCCACTCTCATTCCCTGCAGCTCCATTTTCTGCAGCACACACTGATCCCTGGGCCAGGACACCAACCTCTGCCTCTCACCTGGGTCTGGTTCTGTCTGCAGAGTGGCCTCAGATCCTGGGGGAACCCTCTGCTCCTCTCTAATTCAGGCAGCTTTGATCCCTTCTCTTTAAAAGAAACACAGGTGTAATTTCTCTCCATGTCAGAATCAGAATTGGGTTTGGTTGGAAAAGACCTTGAAGATCATCAGGTCCAATCCATGCCCCAGCAGTGCCAAGGCCATATTCCATTTCCAGAAATAAAGACATGAGGTTATTTTCAAGGGTGGCTGTATTTTGTTTTACTTCTTTTTCTTTTGTGCTGGTGGTTGGTTTTGGTTTGGTTTTTTTTTTGGTGGGGTTGTTTGTTTAATTTTAAAAAAATGAACACTTCCTGGGATTTTGGTTTCTGGCTCCTTTGGGGCTTTTTGTGAAGTAACTTGAGTTGAAGCTGCCACACACACAGCAGGGAAGCTTCAAAACACAGAGCTGAGTGTCAGCTGCACTTCTGCTGCTTGCTGCCAGAGCTCCCTTTCAAAGGAAAAGGGTTTAGAATTCAAAACCATTTTGGTTAGAAAAGACCTTGAAGATCAACAAATCCAACCTTTAATCCAGCAGTGACAAGGCCATACTCTGCCCCATGTCCCTCATCCCCACATCCCCAGGGCTTTCTCTGAAACCCCTCCAGGCATGATGGGGACTCCAGCCCTGCCCTGGGCAGCCTGGGCCAGGCCCTGACAACCCTTTCCAGGCAGAAATTCTTCCCCAGCTCCAACCTAAACCTCCCCTGGCACAACTTGAGGTGTGCCAAACGTTCCTCTTGTCCCATCCCTTCTTCCTTGGGAGCAGAGCCCGACCCCCCCTGGCTCCAACCTCCTCTCAGGGGGTTGCAGAGAGCCACAAGGTCTCCCCTCAGCCTCCTCTGCTCCAGGATCAGCACCCACAGCTCCCTCAGATGCTCCTCACAACTTCTCCACACCCTTCTCCATGCTCTCCATTCCCTTCTCCATGTTCTCCAGCCCCTTCCCCAGCTCCATTCCCTTCTCTGGACACTCTCCAGCCCCTCCATCTCCTTCTGCTCCTGAGGGGCCCAGAACTGACCCCAGGATTGGGGGTGCAGCCTCAGCAGTGCCCAGCACAGGGGATGATCCCTTCCCTGCTCCTGCTGGCCACTCTACTCCTGACACAAGCCAGGATTCTGGTGGCCACCTTGGCCAGCCACTGTTGACCAATATCCCCAGCTCCTTTCCCACCAGGCACTTTCCAGTCACTCTTCCCCAAGCCTGGAGCATTGCAGGAGCTGTTGTGACCCAAGTGCTGGTACTTGGCCTCAGCCCTTCAATCCAGGCTCTCACACACATCTTGCTGTGTCCTCTCATCTCTTCCCCACCAGCAGGCTTCTCCAGCTCCCCTTTCTCTTCCTCACTCTGAAGCAATCACATTTACTTTTGAGGCTTTCATCCTCCACACTGATTACTCATCCTCCAGCTCCTTGTCCTTATGTTCACCAGCAGCAAATCTTAATTTGATCTGTGAGTCCTGCTTCAAATTTCTGAACTCATTAACAGAGCTGTCACTTGAGCTGGTTTTCACCCCATCATCCTCTCTGGATTCTTCAATTCTTCCTTTTAAACTACCACCTGGTTTTCTTATTCCCCTGCTAAGCCTGTCTCTTCCCTGGACTTCCTTCCAACTAGCATTTTTTTGCCAATTCCAGTCCAAAAAGACTCTGACCTTATCTTAGCCTTCCCTGTTCTTAATTGAAAAATTCCTTAATTGCCTTTGGGTTTCCTTCTCATCCTCTCTCACTTTCTCCATCCTGCTCCATTACAATGTGCAAACTTCCTCCTGCCTTGTCTCAGAGCTGTCCCACCATCATAGAATCATAGAATCATAGAATAGGCTGGGTTGGAAGGGACCTCAGAGATCATCGAGTCCAACCCCTGATCAACTACCGCCACAGTCGCTAGACTATGGCACTGAGTGCCATATCGAGTCGCTTTTTAAATGTCTCCAGGGACGAAGAGTCCACCACCTCCCCAGGCAGCCCGTTCCAATGTCTGATCACCCTTTCCATGAAAAAATTCTTTCTAATATCCAATCTGAACCTCCCCTGGCACAATTTAAGACCCTGCCCTCTTGTCTTACTGAGAGTTGCCTGGGAAAAGAGCCCAACCCCCCCCCTGGCTCCATCCTCCTTTCAGATAGTTGTAGAGAGCAATGAGGTCTCCCCTGAGCCTCCTCTTCTCCAGGCTGAACAGCCCCAGCTCCCTCAGCCTCTCCTCATAGGATCTGTGCTCCAGTCCCTTCACCAGCCCAGTTGCCCTCCTTTGGACCTGTTCGAGGACCTCTACATCCTTCTTGAACTGAGGGGCCCAGAACTGAACACAGTACTCAAGGTGTGGCCTTACCAGGGCTGAGTATAGGGGCAGAATCACCTCCTTGGACCTGCTGGTGACGCTGTTTCTGATACATGCCAGGATGCCATTGGCCTTCTTGGCCACCTGGGCACACTGCTGGCTCCTGTTCAGCTTCCTGGCAATCCAGACTCCCAGGTCCCTTTCTGTCTGGCTGCTCGCCAACCACTCTGTCCCCAGCCTGTAGCGCTGCATGGGGTTGTTGTGGCCCATCAGCTGCCCCAGCTCTCTATCCCAAGAGACTTCTCTGGCAGAAAGAGTCTACACCAGTTGACCTTCTTGCTCTGTTTTCTTCTTCTCTTCCTTTTCTATGCTCAGTTATTTCCCCAGCTTTCTTTGAATCCTCCCTCTCACAATTCCAGCCTTTTCACCACTATTTTTTGTCATCTCTTTCTGAAAAATTTGCCTTCTGCCTCTTCTGTGTCTGCAGAAGTTTAATGAATGAAAAAAAAGGTCATAATAATAGATAATATAGATGATAATAATAAATTACAAACTACAGCATGGCATTATGCTTCTCCTAACACCCAGGGGAGCCTGTTGGCCTGCAGAAACTGGAGGCAGCTCAGCATCACTTCAAGTTACACCTTTTAAACAGGCTCCCCAAGTCTCCTGCAATGAAACAGGAGCAATGCCAGATCCAGCAGTGGAAAAACCTTTAGCTATTTATCATGAACAAGCAGCAAAGACTAATAACACTAAATACTTTCTAAAGAAGCTTGTAATTCTGCCTTAAATAATCCCTCCCTCTTCAGTTTTACGTCTTGCAAATACCATAGATCACTGTCTCCTCTTCCCTGGGTCTTACACAACTTTAAATCTCTTTAAATCTTGCAGTCAGGACTGCTGTTCTTCCACCATAAATTCTCCCCAGCCTAAATATTACTTCAGCAATGACAGAACACAGAGAAGCCACAGCTGCAGCTTCATGAGAGCCTAAGGAAGGGACTTTCCTCTCTTCTTTTGCCCTACAAGGAGTCACAAGTAATTCCCTGACAACACAGCTCAGGTGATGCCCACCTCCAGCTCCTTCAGCCCTGTAAAAAAAAAACAATCCAGGAGTGACAAGAGCAGGAATTTGGAGTCCACTTTCAGCTCTGCCACTGACTCCACCACTGGCTTTCTGCCCCAGCCTCTCCTCATTCACATGAATCTACTCCCTGAGTCCTGTGACATTATTTTTATGAAGAACTCAAGGAATTCTGCCCAAAACCTTTTACAAGAAGGTACCTACCAGTTTTCAGAATTTCCTTCTTGCCTCCTTCTGTGCCTCTCTGCAGCCTACCAAGATCAACCACTGTGCTTCTGATCAATATATTCCATGGCCCTGATAGCTTTTTACTGCCAGAGAGCACCCACTTTGACCTTGCACACCAAGATACCTCTGATTCCTGTACCATGACTGCAATTCCTGCACTATTTTAAAGAGGAGACCAATTTTAATTAAAAAAAAAAAAAAAAAAAGAATGAAAAAGAATCAACCATAATACCAGATCAAGTGGTTCATTCCCTACACTGTTTACCATTTGCTCTTCTCTCATCTCAATTTCTCTTGAACTAATTTTATGTTTTCTTCCACATCACTGATAAAGATATTGAATAGCACTGAGCCAGGAACAGAGATGCTGTGTAATACACCTATCCACTCTATTTTTCCATTAATTACCTTCAAAATAGTATGCTTTTAACTTTGGATAGTGTATTATTCTAAATCGAAGGGAAAAAACCCAAACAAACAAAACCACCTTGGAAAAAAGTAAAGAGTCCTAAATAATATCAGAAGAGCCCCATTCCACAGAGATCTGAGTGACTCAGTCTTTCATGAGGCAAGGATATCATTTTCTGGATGAAGTAGTTCAACAAATCTTTCTCACCTTCCACCTTCAAAAAATGTATTTTCAATGATTTGTCCTTAAGAAACAATTCCAGCCTGGATAGTAACTAATGGCTGACCTAAGAAAGGAGGGAAAAACTGGAATAAAGCAGAAATTCTCAGTTATTTTATGCCATACTCACAACAAACTGGTCCATGTCCCTTTCAAGCCCCACGTTTGGTAGATCAGGCATCATGTGTGCCACCACTTTGAACCCAGCATCCTTGGCTAAATGAAAAGACTCACACACAGCCTTCACAGTGTGACCCCTGGGGAGAGAGCAAAGAGATTCAGGGTCACCCAGACAAATTCTGACATTTTTAATTGAGTTTATTCTCCAGGAAGTGAGAAGGGTTGAGTTTCATTATCCGTTTCTATCCCCAGTAATAAAGTAAACTACACCAGGGGCTAAAAGCAGTCCAGTTTTTTGGTGCTTCTGTAGCAGGTGAACCACAGCAAGGCTCCTGCTATTGAAATCACAGCCTGAGAAGCTTTGGAAAGCTGCTGAAATTCAATTTGGAAAGCCCTGAGACAAGCTGATGCCACAACCTAGGAGACATTGCACCAAAACCTGTGCATAACCAGAACAAAGTATAACCAGAAAGAGTGACATAAGAGGCAGAGGAGAAAGATGGGGCTAAGGAAGCAGCTAGCTAGGAGAAACATCCTGCAACATGCTTGTCAAACACTCAAGTACCCTTTTTAGAGGAATACAAACTCTTCTCAGTTTCCAAGAGGTGTCAAACCTCAAAAACCCAGCCTAGATTGGGACTCTTGAAGGATTTCACTGTCTTCTCCCCATCACATCAAACTCTGCAGGAGTTTGGGGAGAGTGGGAGCATGAGCACTGGCAGGAATGAGACTGATTCTCACCTAACTCATGTACCTCAAGCAAACTCCCTGGCTTAGGAGCCTTTTTCTACCTCCACAATAGCAATCACTACAAACAGTGAGGTCTCCATCCCATGGGAACAGTTGTCCCACAAAGTCCTGGCTTTTGCTCTTCTCCAGTGGGGCCCTCCCAGTGCTGACTGCCACTTCTGGACATTTCCATCCTCTCAGCATCTGTTGTCTTCTTTCCTCTCCAATCCCCTTGTTCTTCCCATCACACTTAACCCTAGGATCTTAGGAAGGGGATCCTTCCTAAGGGATCCTTAACCCTAGGATCCCAAACCAGGGGTTTGGGATCTCTTGGCAGGAGAATAGCTCAGCAGGTGACTCCTCTTTTGCTTGACAACCCTTTGGATGAAAAATTAATGCCACTTGGGCAGCTCTACAACTGCAAGCCTTCTGTCCAGACCCAGTGTGAACCAAACTTCCCTTTTTTCAGGACCTCCTCCTTCCTCTCCACTGGAAGAATCTCCCTCTGGTAAACCTCTACATGTATTTTTATGACTACAGTTTTATTTATGACTTTTTTCAGAAGTATGTGTTTCTGAGCTTGTTCAAGAACAATATTACTCAAGACCTTGAGTAGCCCGAGGGGAATAATGGAGACTTGCTTCATAAATAAAAATTATTTCCTTATTAGAAGTGGAATTTGAGCTGCATCAATAATTTGATTATTTGATGCCTAGATCTGTTCTTGAATATTTTTTCTGCCTCACAGCCACCAAAGGCACTCAAAAACCTCACTAATGACTTATGGAACATAATAGAAAGTAATTTCCAAACAGTTAGCCTAATTGGTTGTAATCTGACATTTTGCTACAAGCAAAATATGAAAGTTTAAAGCCAAAATACATCCCCCACAAAGCAGCAGCAGAACAGAAGCAAAATGAGGTCATTTCAAAAGAAAAGAGAAACTTGAAGCCCCTTTCTCTGAAAGTATATTCCAATTCATTGCTCTAAAAAGTTGGAGGGAGATGTTTGAGTGAACAGCCTGTGTGTTCCCTGCTCCGAGACAGCCCGCAGCGAAGCCTTTTAGGAATTCTGCAAGCAGCTTTGAGAAGTGCCAAACCCCTCTGCCAGGATAATTCCATACACAATTACTCCTGAGTGAAATGAAGTCAGTAATACACCACTTCATTCTTCTTCTGATTCATCAGCAGGAAAGTAAAGGTTCATTAGCAAATCCATAAGCCCAAAGTGACGTGCAGCACCGGGTGATTTATGGCACTGGCTCTGTCTGATGGGACAAAACTGGAGGAAAACTGAAGGGATGGGAAGGTTTTAAGCATTCCACCTCAAGACAGGAAACTCAAAAATGATTTTAGGTGGGGGAAAAAAGACTTGAAAAGCTGCAAAGAAATTAATGGCTCCGTTTACAACCTGTGTCAGAAGTAACTGCAAATGAATCCATCCAGCCTAAGAGTGAGACTGAGCTGCATGCCTGAGGATGGATCTTTTCCTTTGGAAAGCTCTGACATCTAGAGGAGGAATGTACCACCTGTAAATGATAGCTCTTAATTATTGGACTAATTAAGTGGCTTTTCCTGGCTACTGAGAGCTGGAGCTTGATCACTTCATGGCAGTGACACCCTGGACTTCCAGCAACACTGCAGGAGGAAACAGAGTTTGGATTCTTTAAGTCTCCAAAAGAAAATGTCCAACATTTTCTGCTTGGTAATACTGCCTTTAAGGTAGGTATTAACAAAATGTGCTCTGCTTATTGAACCATAATCTCTCTGTCATTACATATGATTACAGTTATTAACCATCTCTGGTAGGTGACTGGAATATGCAGTGAGAATGATGCAAGTTGAGCAAGGGCCAAAAGTGACAAAAACAACAGAAAAATCTCTTTCTTCCAAAACCTAAACAGAATTATTAAACTTTTAATAAATGATAATAAACAAAAGGATATTGGCTTACTCTCCTGTGCACTCTCCTATGACAAGGAGACAACTATCCTCTGCTACCATGCTGGGCCCCTCAGCTCAGGAAGGAGATTGAGGTGCTGGAGCAGGTCCAGAGAAGAGCAAGGAGGCTGTGAAGGGATCCAGCACAAGTCCTGTGAGGAAGGGCTGAGGGAGCTGGGGGTGTTGAGGCTGGAGAAGAGGAGGCTCAGGGGAGACCTCATCACTCTCTCCAACTCCCTGAAAGGAGGTTGGAGCCAGGGGGGGGTTGGGCTCTTTTCCCAGGCAACTCTCAGCAAGACAAGAGGGCAGGGTCTCAAGTTGTGCCAGGGGAGGTTTAGGTTGGAGATGAGAAAGAATTTCTTTCTGGAGAGGGTGATCAGGCATTGGAATGGGCTGCCCAGGGAAGTAGTGGATTCTCCGTGTCTGGAGATCTTTCCAAAGAGCCTGGATGTGGCACTGAGTGCCATGGGCTGGGAACCACGGGGGGAGTGGATCAAGGGTTGGACTTGATGATCTCTGAGGTCCCTTCCAACCCAGCCCATTCTATGATTCTATGATTCTATGAAGGAGTAAGTCACAGAATCCCAGACTGGCTGAGGTTGGGAGGGAGCTCAGAGCTCATCCCCTCCAACCCCCCTGCCATGCCCAGGGACACCTCTCATCCAGCCCAGGCTGCTCCAAGCCTCATCCAACCTGGCCCTGAACACCTCCAGGGAGGGGGCAGCCACAGCTTCTCTGGGCAATCTGTTCCAGAGTCTCAGCACCCTCCTGCTGAAGAACTTCTTCCTCAGATCCAGCCTGAACCTCTTCTCCTCCACTTTCAATCCATTTCCCCTTCTCCTGTCACTGGACACTCAGGAAAAGTCCCTCTGCAGCCTTCCAGGAGGTTCCCTTCAGGGATTGGGGGGGCAGCTCTAAGGTCCCCCTGAGGCTTCTCTTCTCCAGGCTGAACAATCCCAGCTCCTCAGCCTCTCCTCATGGCAGAGCTGCTCCATCCAGCCCCTGGGTCATCTTTGTGGCCTCCTCTGGACTCAATCCAACAGATCTGTGTCCTTCTGGTGGGGACATAGTACTGGATGCAGTATTTGAAGTGGGGTCTCACAAGAGCAGGGGAAAGGGGGGAGAATCCCCTCTCCTCATCTCCTGACCCTGCTCCTCTTGATGCCTCCTAGGATAGGTTTGGCCTTCTGAGCTGCACAAGCACACTGCTGGCAGGTCCCAGTCCTCCTGTGACTCTATTTTGCAACCCCTAGGGATGCTGAATGCTCAGAATGACTGTGGTTCATCTACCCACAAGCATTTCTTCTGGTTATGCCTCACCCTCTGTGCTTGCCAGTGTCATCTTTCCTCTCAGTACTCAGCAGGAAAAGGCACCTGGTGTAGAGAGCACTCCATTTGCTGGGGAAGTTCCTCCATAGGATTACACTGTATTGCATCTGCTCAAGCCTATAGTTTATGAATTCTGTAGGAGAAGAGGTAGGAGCTCTCTTTGGGTACTTGTCCTGCTTCATAAAACTGCATTTATTTATGAAGCAGTTTTAAAAAAAAAAGAAAAAAAAGGAAGAAAATAAAAAGAAAGAGATATGTATGATAGAGAAAAGAATATGAGTTTAAAATAACACATCACAAGTAACTCCATTTTCTCAAGCCATGCTCTACACGATATCACAAAGAAATTTACAAAGCCACTGCAGGTTATTCATTTTTCTAAGCAGACAGACAGCCACAGGAGCAGGGAAATGAGCTCAGTGTTGAGTTTTCAAGCAAACAGGTCAAGAGATCCCACTCAGGATGTTCCAGGAAGCACAGTGAGCAGCCACAGAATCACAGAGAGCTGGGGGTTGGAAGTGACCTCTGGAGACCACCAAATCCAACCCCCCTGCCAGGGCAGGGTCACCTAGAGCAGGTGATGGTGTCCAGGTGGCTTTGGAATGTCTCCAGAGATGGAGACTCCACCACCTCTCTGGGCAGCCTGTGCCAGGGCTCTGCTACCCTCAAAATAAAAAAAAATCCTCCTCATGTTTAGATGGAGCTTCCTATGTTCAAGTTTGTGCCCTAAACCTCTTGTCCTGTCACTGGGCACCACTGAAAACAGACTGAGCCCATCCTCCTCAACCCTTTGCAAGCATTGATCATCTTTTCCCCAGACCAAAAACACCTAACTTCCCCCTGAAATTGTCTTCTCACCTGTTGGTGTCCCTGGCCACGTCCTCATACACACTCTGTACTCCAATCTCCAGCCTTGTACAGCCATAGGATAACATGTCACTTAAATGTCTCTTCAGGCAGTAATCTGGTCTGGTCTCTATTGTTATCCCAATGCATTTTGTCAGGCTTCGTTCTGAATACCTGCAAAAAAAAAAACAAACCCCAAAACCACAACACATTACAACTGTGAAGCTGTCACAGGTGACTTCAGAAGATTTTCCAACATCTTCCTCCAGGTGAGAGCTTCTGCCTCACCACCAGAATTAAAATCCAGGTTCAAAACCACAAATATCCCAGCAGCAAGAGAGCCTTTAACCTGATTGCAATGCATGGATGACACAACAGACAAACCCACACACAGATACAAGCCTGGGGTTTGCTTTGTAGGAAAGGGAACTGGGCTGTGGCAGCCTTGCTGGGCTTTGAAACAGAACTTGTTAGGAAGATGCTCCCAGCCCAGACTGACCCCCAGTGCTCATCATCTGGAAATAAAGTCTGGACAAAAGGGAAAGTCAGAGTAGGGTTGGGTTTTGAGGACAAACCCCAGGCAGCCTGAGCACTACTCAGGCACTGCTGACAGCACAGAATCTCATGTTAGGGAGAGTTTGGTCCAATCAATATATTTTTGTTTGATTCCCAGAGTCTACAGATAAATTGTAGAGACTGGGACAAGATCCAGCCACTTCCTCACCTGGAAATGTGTAAGATTGCCTGTGAAACACCCCCCAAATCACCTCCCTCTGTGAACAAAAGTCATGCTCTCAACCTCACTGAAGCCTAATGCTGAAATAAAATTAATTGTTAACCTTTTTCCCCCCACCTCTCCCATTTATCACTGGGTGTCTAATTATTCCAGCTAACAGAGAACCCTCTCCTGATGACAAATGGTTAAGTGACTGATCTGTGAGAGAGTAAAACAAAAGAAACAAACAAACAAAAAAAAAGGAATCCAAAGCAGTCTTGAACCAAAGTTCACAAAAGGAAACCATCCATCAGTATAACCTCCAACACCAGCAGCAGGGATAATCCTCCTCTCCAGAGAGGAATCACTTCCCTTGATGGGCTTTTCCTGCAGAATCTGGAGGTTGTGTAACAGAGGACTGCAGCACAGGAGAAAAGATTCACAGCAGGAAGAAGGCAACTTCTTCCTCTGAAGGCATCTGAAACTGCAGGGAAGCTGGAGAATTCCCAAACCAGGATGTGGGCAGGATTAACAAGCACTCTTTAATAGTCCCAAATGATGAAGATCTCAGTATTAATATTAAATGTTGCTGAAAAGAGGACACCTTGAGGAAGAGAGTGATGTTATGCTGATACCAGAAGAATACTGCACACCCCCATCACAGGGATGACTAACTTCAGCTCTTTGTTAAGTGTTTTATGGAGTCATCATTTGATTTCCAGCTTCACATAGATGGGAACTTCTGAATCACACTAAAGCTCCAGAGCCAACCTTAGGCCGTGATAGAAGTCCAATCTGACCCCAAAAAACCCCCAAAAAAGAACACCCCACCACTCTCAACCCCTCTGAAAGAAATCCAGCAAAAAAGAGAAGTGTGCTCAAACTCCCAAGCAAAAATATGAATTCCCTTCAAATTGCTAAAGCCTGAGACCTCTGAAGACCAAGATATTTAGGGGACAGACTGGAGTGGTTGTCAAAACAAGCATTGTACAAAGAAATGAAACAAAAAAACCTCAAAAAAAACCCCAAAACAAAACAAAACCATGCAAAACATTTCAGAGTTTGTGGCTCACTAACCCCACAGACTAACACAACACTTGTTTGTCACATCAGGGAAAACATTGCCAATGTGTGATTCATTAACATCAGCCTGAAAAATGCTCATTTCTAAAGACATGATATGTGACAATTAAAGAGAAAAAATTTAGCTAAAAGAGGGAAAAAACATCACCAGAGAACTTGCCCATCCCACCAGAGGGTACCTGCTCATATTAAGCACTCACTAAGCACCATCATGGCTGGAAATACTGAGGGGAGACCAAAAAAAAATAACTAAATCCTCTTTCCAAGCAAATTTATGGCCAAGATTTGAAATGCTGAATATAACAAACCCCAACAGACCCTGAAATACAACATCTATAAGGGCACCAGTGGGACTTCAGTAGCTGGTGAAACTGTCCCGTCCAACACTGTGCTGAAAAGAGAAGGTTGTCTTGGAGGTACCCAAAAACCCCAAAACCAATAGGAACCCAAAACAGATAAAGCAACAACATAGATGGCATTTCCACAAAAAGCCACGAGTCTTTCAAACCACCACAAGTCCTCTAGCTCCCCCAAGCAGTACCAAAGAGCTGCAGTGAGGAACCAGAGCCAGGTTGGTATTCTGTGTCATTAATATAAAATAAAACCATTAATCATGTGGTCCACGTTTAATGAAGGCTACAGATTCCTTTCAACTAATTAGAGAAGAGGAAGAAGTGTGAGACAGACAACCTTCCAGGGAAAGCAGCTCTGGCCACACATCTGCATTTTCCTGAACTAAAAAAAAATTGATTTTTCATAGAATCATAGAATGGGTTGGGTTGGGAGGGACCCTAAAGCTCATCCAGTTCCAACCCCCTGCATGGTCAGGGACACCTCCCCCAGCACAGGGTGCTCCAAGCCCCATCCAACCTGGGCTGAGACACTGCCAGGGATGGGGCAGCCACAGCTTCCTTGAGCAACCTGGGGCTCAAATTCAAGAATTTCTTCCTCATCTCCAACCTCACTCTCCCCTCTTCCAGTTTTAACCCATCCCCCTTGTCCTCTCCCTACCCCCCCATGTCCAAAGCCCTCCCCCAGCTTTCTTGGAGCCCCTTCAGATATTGGAAGGTTGCTCTGAGCTCCCCTGGGAGCCTCCTCTTCTCCAGGCTGAACAAGCCCAATCCCTCAGCCTGGCTTCCCAGGGAGGTGCTCAGCCCTCTGAGCATTTGAGTGGCTCTGCTCTGGACACCTTCCAGGAGCTCTGTGTCCTTCTGATGTTGGGGACTCCAGAACTGGACACACAACTCCAGGTGGGCTCTCAGCAGAGCAGAGCAGAGGGGGAGAATCCCCTCCCTCGACCCCTCTCTGTGCTTCTTTTGCTGCAGCCCAGGACATGGTTGGGTTCTGGGCTCCAAGCACACCCTGAGGGCTCATGTTGAGCTTCTGCTGCACCACCCCCACCCCCAAGTCCTTCTCCTCAGGGCTGCCCTCAATCCTTTCTCCTCCCAACCTCTATTTCTCCATGGGATTGCCTCCACCCAGCTGCAGAACCTTGGCCGTGTTGAGCTTCCTGCAGTTTGCAGGATTCCACTTCTCCAGCCTGGCCAGGTCCCTCTGGATGCATCCCTTCCCTCCAGCCTGGTGACTTCTCCACACACGTTGGTGTCCTCAGCAAACTCCATCCCACTCTCCAGGTCACTGACAAAGATGTTTTCTTCTCTCTTTTCTCAGCTGTCAAACTTTAAACACTCATTTGGGCAGTCAACATGTTTCCTACCTGCAAACTCTGTTTCCTCTGACACCTCACACTAAAAGTGAGAGCCACATTTTATTAGATTTTAAATTCAGAAGCCAAACACCAGTAGTGGACATGAATTAAAAGCTTTCCTAGATTTATATAATCTGTTATTTTATGGAGGGACTTATCAAATAGTACCCATAAAAGCAATTTTGATGATTATAATTAACAATTATTATGATGCAGCATAAAGCTGCATTACACAACTGAGTCAAATTTCAGTGTTTTTTATTTTTAATAAATCTGACTTTAACAATTAGCTTCAACATCTTCCCAAGCAAGGCCAGCATCTCCTTCACTGACCAGGCAAATGGTATGCTAGAAAAAAAAAGAAATACTATACACAGCTTATCTACTAAATACTGGATCTACATCACAGCAGACCTTGATTTTTTACTTTTTTTAATAAAAAAGATCTTTTAATAATATCTCTTACTTTCAGAAGCCAAGACAGACACTCACCAGCCAGCAGAGAAAAAGACAAGCTGAAGTATGCTTAAAAGTAACACCTTTTTTAGTGGAGAAAGCTTCCAAATTTTTAATTATCTGTTTGAGATTCTTTTACTGTTTAAAAAGTGTCTTTTACATCTCATTTTGATTTGCACCTAGTGAGTTGCAGGCTTTTAAATTATTAAAAAGTGATTTCTGTGACATTTTCTATTAGATTTGAGACTGACTTTGCTCACCTCCTCCTTTCAGTGTCCCACTTTCAGCTTTTTTTGCCCTGGCAAATCCATGCTGTATCCCACCACAGAAGCTGCTTCCACAAAGAAATGCTCCATAATATCCTCAGGGATCAAGGTGAGCTCTCCTTCTCCCCTTTCTGAAGACAGAGAGGACATTTCCAGTCCCTGGGAACCTTTTGCTTGTCCTGACCTCTCCCAGATGTGATGGAGCTGCCTCACCCATCCCCTTCCACAGCCTCACAGGTTTGCTGGAAATGCCCAATCTCACCCCAAACCAACACCTACCAAGAGCACATCTTGAAAATAAAGACTGAAGGTTTAAAGCAGCATTTTTCCTGGGTTCTTCAGCACAGAGCTCACCCCACAGCAGACCCACACTTCCTTTTGTCTTTATTTACTGACAAGGTACCTATGGAAGTCCTTCTTGTTGTCCCTGATGTGCCCTTTGCCTGTCTGGATCACTCCTGGGCATCCCAAAGCTCCTTCTACCTTCTGCTCAAACTCCTTTTTCCAGGTTTGAGCTCCATCAGGACTTTCTCATTAAGCCAAGCCAGGGACCTGTCCCACCCCCTCATTTTCCTGCACATCAGGAAGGTGTGAGGAAGCTGTTCTAGAAGATCAGCCAAGCTCACCTTGAAGCTCATTGACCATTCAGGGCATCCTCCCATGAAATCCTGCCTTTTGGGTCCCTGCAGAGGTTCAGATCCTATGAGGAGAGGCTGAGGGAGCTGAACAGGAGCCAGCAGTGTGCCCAGGTGGCCAAGAAGGCCAATGGCATCCTGGGCTGTGTCAGGAACAGCATGGCCAGCAGGTCCAAGGAAGGGATTCTGCCCCTGTGCTCAGCCCTGGGGAGGCCACAGCTTGAGTCCTGTGTCCAGTTCTGGGCCCCTCAGCTCAGGAAGGAGATTGAGGTGCTGGAGCAGGTCCAGAGAAGAGCAAGGAGGCTGTGAAGGGATCCAGCAGAATTGCTGTGAGGAAGGGCTGAGGGAGCTGGGGGTGTTGAGGCTGGAGAAGAGGAGGCTCAGGGGAGACCTCATCACTCTCTCCAACTCCCTGAAAGGAGGTTGGAGCCAGGGGGGGGTTGGGCTCTTTTCCCAGGCAACTCTCAGCAAGACAAGAGGGCAGGGTCTCAAGTTGTGCCAGGGGAGGTTTAGGTTGGAGATGAGAAAGAATTTCTTTCTGGAGAGGGTGATCAGGCATTGGAATGGGCTGCCCAGGGAAGTAGTGGATTCTCCGTGTCTGGAGATCTTTCCAAAGAGCCTGGATGTGGCACTGAGTGCCATGGGCTGGGAACCACGGGGGGAGTGGATCAAGGGTTGGACTTGATGAGCTCTGAGGTCCCTTCCAACCCAGTCCATTCTATGATTCTATGATTCTAAGTCTCTTGTCCTGAACTCTGATGTCTTCATTCTGCTATTTGCATCCCTCAGGACCTTAAGCTCTAACATCTCATCTTGGAGCAGCCAAGACCCCTCAATCACCTCTCTGCAATCAGCAGATCCAGGAAAGAACCTCTCCTAGGTGCTGGATGAGCCAACTCTTTCAAAATATCATAACACACTCCAGAAATCCCATTCCACCTTTTTGTCATTCCAATAGGGTGGAATGTGGTTTAAATATGGTTCATGAAGTGCATGCATCCTAATTCTGCCATCATTTTCATACCTTTTCTTAGCACTCTCTCATATTTAAGCCTTCTTCTTGTTGCCTTTGATACCAAAAACAGCCACAGAACTTTGCAGACACTATATCCAGATGCAAGATGATTTGCCTATTCCAATCCAATTTTCCACTATTTATACAGTCAAGGGTAATTTGGTTGCTGAATCATACAGAAGAAATCTCATGATAATGCAACTTAGCTCCTAAATATTTTCTAGATATTTCGCTTCTTCTCAGAATAGAATCCTGTGCCATTCCTAGAAAAACAGCTTTACAGTTTCCCATAAGAAAGCAGAAAATCACAGAATCAGAGCATCTTAGGGGTTAGAGGGGACCTCTAGAGCTCACAGAGCCCAACCCCCCTGCCCCAGCAGGATCCCCCAGGGCAGGACACACAGAACACATCCGGGGGGGTTGGAAAGGCTCCAGAGAAGGAGACTCCACAACCTCTCTGGGCAGCCTGGGCCAGGGCTCCCTCACCCTCACACTCCACAAGTTTCTCCTCAGCTTGAGCTGGAACTTCCTCTGTTCCAGCTCCAACCCATTATTCCTTGTCCTGTTCCTGGGCACCCCAACAAGAGATTGGCCCCTTCCTCCTGACACCCACCCCTCAGATATTTAGAGACAGTGATCAGATCCCCTCTCAGCCTTCTCTTCTCCAGCCTCAACAGCCCCAGGGCTCTCACTCTTCCTTCCCAGCAGAGATGCTCAAGTCCCTTCAGCACCCTCAGGGCTCTCCCTTGGCCTCTCTCCAGTAGATCCCAGTCTCTCCTCAACTGGGGAGCCCCAGACTGGAGCCAGGATTCCAGGTGTGGTCTCCCCAGGGCAGAGCAGAGGGGCAGGAGAACCTCCCCAGATCTGCTGGACACACAGTTCCTGATGCACTCCAGGATCCCCTCTTGGCCACACTGTTGACCCATGGAGAATTCCCTGCCCACTGGGGCTCCAAGGTTCTCCATGGAGCTGCTTTCCAGCAGGACATCCCTTCACCTGTCCTGGAGGTTGGGGTTATTGCTCCCCAGGTGCAGGACTCTCCACTTGTCCTTCCTGAACTCCAGGAGTTCCATCTCTGCCCAGCTCTCCAGCCTGTCCAGATCTCCTTGGAGAGCACCTGGGTGGCTGATCCAGGAATCCAAAGCCCCCACTCCCTCCAGTGGAAGGAGGATCTGCTGATGGTCCATGATGCTGGTTTGTGGGTGGGATCCTCAGGAGGGACCTGAGGCTGAGAAGCAGCTTGAGGGCAGCTCTCTTGGTCTTGATTACTCTTGTCTCTCCTCAACTGGGGAGCCCCAAACTGGAGCCAGGATTCCAGGTGTGGTCTCCCCAGGGCAGAGCAGAGGGGCAGGAGAACCTCCCCAGATCTGCTGGACACACAGTTCCTGATGCCCCCCAGGATCCCCTCTTGGCCACACTGTTGGCCCATGGAGAATTCCCTGCCCACTGGGGCTCCAAGGTTCTCCATGGAGCTGCTTTCCAGCAGGACATCCCCTCACCTGTCCTGGAGGTTGGGGTTATTCCTCCCCAGGACTCCTCACTACAAGCACACAGCTTCCCTGTACACAGCTTGCTATGGAACACAGATTTATGCCTTCTGTGCCCATCTCCAACATTGAGAGCTCCTCCAAGCCTTTAGAAATTACTCTTTTAACACAAGGCCCAGAGGCAAAACCAAGAGAATCCTATTAGAAACCATTCAGGTCAATGATGGTAATTTCCTGCTATGCCTGTTTTGAAAACCAATTTAAAGGGTGACACGTTGTTCTAGCCTCTTCCTTAACATCAAAATCTCTCCCTGTACCAACTCAATTCTCTTTGAGTTTATGTATATGATCCCTCATTTTTCCACAGAAACCCTTGTCAGCTCACTAACAGGATCCAGTGGCTTATCATGACAATGGAGATGATGGATTTGCCTTCCCTTAATCTTTCCAAACACCAGCCATGCAGGCACATATCCTGCAGGAACAGCATGCTGGCCAAGGCAGATACAAAAAGGGAACAGACTCCAGCTGGGCAGAGAGCCTGAAAAGCAAATATCTCCAGCTCTGAAGGGATTGACCTCAGGATACTGGGTCACAAGAGGTTAAGATGACCTTGTTGGCAACCAAGAGAAGTGAAACTCTTGTTAACTGAAGAGCAAAAGAAGCAAAATAGAGGAAACCCTGAGAAATTAAGACTCAAATTTAAAACTCCACCCCTGAAGGACTTCTATATCCAAGTTCTCTCAATTTTCAGGTTCAGTCTGCTCTAAATATTTATAATGTAAATTTCTTCTGGTACTGAGAGTGGAGATGGATTTTATCTTCTCCACCAGCAACAAACATTTTACAGTATTTCTCCTCCTTCCCTGGAACAGTCGTACTTGTAATACGTGTAATTTGTAATAATAACCCCACATAATCAGAAGAATAATCAGAAATCAAGACAAGTGTAGAGCACAAGATGAGAGTGGGGCAATTTTAATAATGACTGACCACAGAGGTGAATCATGCAAATAAAACAGATGCTGAACCACACAAATGAAGGAAATGAGATACAGAGAAACCCTAAGATTTGCACAGGCGTAGCTATTGTGAGGTCAGATCTTTTCAGCATGATTACAGAACTACCTGAAATAGGGGGAAGGAAAGAAGAGATTACTAATTTTAATCACTGGAGAGTAGTTGAATAGTTGAAGAAAATGGGTACATTCAACAGACCTTCAAATCAGAATCTGTTTCTTAAATAAACTCAGGGTTTTTTTCGATTCAAAAGGCACCCATCTCTCCACCAGACACAGCAGTGGAGGATCTCAGACACTTTCTCACCTCAAGAAAAAAAAAGACAGCCCAGTTCTGCCATAAAACAACTCTTTTAACAAAGGCTCTACTCACTCTCAGTTCAACTTTGGTCAACAGAAAAAAGTCTCATCAGCTGAGAGACCTGAACATCAATGATGTTGGCCCAGAGAGTGGTGCTGAATGGGGCTGCATCAAAATGGCGGCTGTGGTGTCCCCCAGGGATCAGTGTTGGGCCCAGTGCTGTTCAATATCTTTATTGATGATTTAGATGAGGGGATTGAGTCCATCATCAGCAAATTCACAGATGACACTAAGCTGGGGGGAGTGTGGATCAGCTGGAAGGCAGGAGGGCTCTGCAGAGGGACCTGGACAGACTGGAGAGTTGGGATGATCCCAAGGGGATGAGGTTCAACATTCCAAGTGCCGGGTCCTGCACTTTGGCCACAACAACCCCATGGGGAGCTCCAGGCTGGGCACAGAGTGGCAGAAAGGGACCTGGGAGTCTGGATTGCCAGGAAGCTGAAGAGGAGCCAGCAGTGTGCCCAGGTGGCCAAGAAGGCCAATGGCATCCTGGGCTGGCTCAGGAACAGCGTGGCCAGCAGGTCCAGGGAAGGGATTCTGCCCCTGTGCTCAGCCCTGGGGAGGCCACAGCTTGAGTCCTGTGTCCAGTTCTGGGCCCCTCAGCCCCTCAGGCAGGAGATTGAGGTGCTGGAGCAGGTCCAGAGAAGAGCAAGGAGGCTGTGAAGGGATCCAGCAGAATTGCTGTGAGGAAGGGCTGAGGGAGCTGGGGGTGTTGAGGCTGGAGAAGAGGAGGCTCAGGGGAGACCTCATCACTCTCTCCAACTCCCTGAAAGGAGGTTGGAGCCAGGGGGGGGTTGGGCTCTTTTCCCAGGCAACTCTCAGCAAGACAAGAGGGCAGGGTCTCAAGTTGTGCCAGGGGAGGTTTAGGTTGGAGATGAGAAAGAATTTCTTTCTGGAGAGGGTGATCAGGCATTGGAATGGGCTGCCCAGGGAAGTAGTGGATTCTCCGTGTCTGGAGATCTTTCCAAAGAGCCTGGATGTGGCACTGAGTGCCATGGGCTGGGAACCACGGGGGGAGTGGATCAAGGGTTGGACTTGATGATCTCTGAGGTCCCTTCCAACCCCGCCAATTCTATGATTCTTTGACTCAAGTATTTCCATTCCTTCTCACGACAGCTTCCCAGCTCCCTGCTTGGGATCAGAGTGGCAGGATGCCAGAGAACACAGAAATCTTGCCTCATCCCAACAGGCTTAGGAAAGATAAACTATAGGAATGGAGCAGGTGGATTAACACTGCATACACAGCACATAAATCCCGGCCCTTTACACCATATTTCTGTTTTACACATTTCCGAGTAGGAGAGTACAGAAGGAGGGGGGAAATGGAGAAGCACAAGAATAGAAAAAGGCCCAAGAAATAGCAGAAACAGCTCAAAGGCAGCATCAAAAAGAACAATTTAACCAAGAGCAAGAAGTGTTCCTATATATGTTATACATGGATAAAGGGAAAGACCTAGAACAACTCATCCAACCTGATAGTCTCCTGAAACTTGCTGGCAGAACAGTCCAGAATTACTTCAAAAGCAAAGAAAACCTTTGTAAAGGTGAAGATGGGATAAATTCTGAAGTTGCTCATACTACTTGATCACCATTGCTGCCAATCCAACAGCAGCAGCTTCCACAAAAGGTGGTTCCCTGTGCCCATACACGGCATGAGCTTAGCTGGGGAGGGCAACTGCTGCTCATCAACCTGTCCTGAAGAAGTAAAAAAGTTGGAAACCTGCCTTAGGAGAGACACTGGGAGACTTGTGGAAAGAGAGGAGTGCTGGGGTGGGGAGACCAAAAATTTTAGTAAAGGCAGAAGAATCCTGATTCTCTCCACCAAGGAGGTTGCAGCTGCCCCATCCCTGGCAGTGTCTCAGTGTCCTGGTTTGGGGCAGGATAAAGGGGATTTTCTGTCCTGTCCTTTTGCTTCCAGCTCAGTCTCTTGTCAGGAGCTGCACTTGCTGAAACGAAAACTGACCAAACAGAGGATTCCATCCCATACACCTCATACTCAGGAAAAATTTGAGGGATCACCAGGGTCAAACCCCTTCCTGATTCCCCTTCTTCTCCTCTCCCTGTTTGCTTTGCCATCCTGGGAGGATTCCATCCCTTCCTCTGCCTGTGCTCCAGATCCATCCCAGCCTGAATCTGTGTGTTCCTGCCTCCAGCTCCCAACTGCTGCTGACCCCAGGATTCCAGCCTGGACTTTCCCAGGGCTGCCCTGCAGCCTCAGTGGGGATGGGAGAGTTATTGGGGGAAAGGGGAAGGAACCTGGGATCAATTTTCCTGTAGATTTGTATAGATTTAGTCATTTTTTTTTCCTATTTATCATTACTGTTCCATTAAAGCTGTGTAGTTTAGTTTCCAACCCATCAGTCTCTCTCCCTTATTCTCTCTCCTTTCTTTATCAGGGAGGGGAGGGGGATTAATAGAGAGCATCTGGTATTGGGTTTAATTGCCAGGGCAGTGTTAAACCCTGACACTCAGCCCAGGTTGGATGGGTCTTGGAGCACCCTGGGCTGGGGGAGGTGTCCCTGCCCATGCAGGGGGTTGGAACTCGATGAGCTTTAAGGTCCCTTCCAACTGAAACCAGTCTGAGATTCTCTGATTCTACAGCTTTGTGAACAACAAAGATTGGGAGCATCCAGCACCTCAGGTAAGTTCAACACCTTGGGCAAAAAGCTTTCTTGTGCTCTTGACTTCAAGGAGCAACTCAACTACAGGCATTTGAGACAATGATGTCTTGATATGGGGAATTAAAGGTGACACCTTGAGTTTCTGAAGAGGAAGCTGTCAAAATACAGTGTTTTATGTACCACACCCTCATCTATTACGTATATAATCTCCTTTTTCTTGATGCCCAATAGCTCTGCTTTATCACAGTGCCAATCTCTGAAACACAGCTAGTGGTAATTAACACAGCAGCTACAATTTCCTGCTAGTAAACAAAGACAGGTGGCACTTTACTCATCTGACATATTTCAAAAGTGGCATTTTTGATGAGTGCCCAGAGCAGGTACTTCTGAAAGCTCAAATGCCAGTTATGTGGCTTAATGCTGCTCCTTTTTATTACAAGATTTCCATGTGCTTTTTATCACCACTACCAGGAACACCACAGCCTGCTTTGGTTTCTTAGCAGCTTCAGTTTCTCAAAGTTCAGTTTTCAAACACGGAACAACTCACAGTTACTTAACACACAATCATTTCATAGAATCAATCATAGAATGGGCTGGGTTGGAAGGGACCTCAGAGATCATCAAGTCCAACCCTTGATCCACTCCCCCCGTGGTTCCCAGCCCATGGCACTCAGTGCCACATCCAGGCTCTTTGGAAAGATCTCCAGACACGGAGAATCCACTACTTCCCTGGGCAGCCCATTCCAATGCCTGATCACCCTCTCCAGAAAGAAATTCTTTCTCATCTCCAACCTAAACCTCCCCTGGCACAACTTGAGACCCTGCCCTCTTGTCTTGCTGAGAGTTGCCTGGGAAAAGAGCCCAACCCCCCCCTGGCTCCAACCTCCTTTCAGGGAGTTGGAGAGAGTGATGAGGTCTCCCCTGAGCCTCCTCTTCTCCAGCCTCAACACCCCCAGCTCCCTCAGCCCTTCCTCACAGCAATTCTGCTGGATCCCTTCACAGCCTCCTTGCTCTTCTCTGGACCTGCTCCAGCACCTCAGTCTCCTTCCTGAGGGGCTGAGGGGCCCAGAACTGGACACAGGACTCAAGCTGTGGCCTCCCCAGGGCTGAGCACAGGGGCAGAATCCCTTCCCTGGACCTGCTGGCCACGCTGTTCCTGACACAGCCCAGGATGCCATTGGCCTTCTTGGCCACCTGGGCACATTTATTGACTAAAACAGAATTTTCCAATTTTGATAAAGCAACATGGTTTATGCTTCCTAAAAGGTGAAAACAAATCCTTTTTTTTTTAGTAAGTACCACTAACAGATAAGTTATCCATAATTATTATGCTCCCTCCTGCTGTGTCACTTGGCATTAGCAAGCCAGGATGGGCTCTGTGTTCAGAACAATCCCTGTCCTCAAGCACAACCAAACCAAACAACTCCAGAACTTACCCCTCTTCTCTCCTTAATTTGTTTTCCAAGTTGCAACCACCCTGAATGGATCAGACATCTGCAAACCCTCCACAGAAAAAGCCCAGCCCGAGCAGAACCGACGCCGTTCCGCTAAGGCTCTTCAGGCCTCATCAGAGCAGAGTTGTTTGCATGGGCTAATTAAACTCCTGGCTGTAATGACAAGGAGGTAATTTTGTTGGCTGGAAAAGGAAAAGGGGGGTGGGGATGTTGTTTGGTTTATTTGATAGCATTCAAAGCTTTTTAGCAGGGAAACGTCAGGGTTGGAGCATCACTGGAGGGCCCATCTTGGTCATGGCAGCCAGGCCAGAGATGTCCCCAGGAGCTGCTCTGCTCTTACCCTGCTGGGCTAAAAAAATGCAGAATTTCATTCCAAAAGCCATCATCACTGCCTAGTTACAGGGGATATCTAAGCAGCCCCCTGAAAGGTTTGTCTTAGCTCAGGAGGTGGGGAAAGGACACTGAAAGGAAAACCCCGAGAGGACCTTTGAACACTTGCAGGCTCATTTTCAGAGCTCCCATCCATCAAGTTCAAGGCAAAAGCAGCACAGATAACACCTCTGTCAGCTACAAATGATTAGCAAGCTGTAATTGAAAATGCCAGGATCCTGAATAAGCAGATGCTGGAGTGAAATATTTCAAACAAGAAAAACTGCACATGTGAGGGTCTAACAGGAACCAAGTTACAACCTCCTTTTTACAGATCTCAGTCAACACTGAAGGTTTTCCTTGGGAAAAAAAAACCCAACATGTTCCAGCACTTAAAGAGGCTACAAAGAAGATGGAGACTCCTTATTTACAAAGAGTCCCATGGACAAGACAAAGGGTAAAGGGCACAAGTTGCTCCTGGGGAGATTCCAATTGAACACAAGAGGAAAATTTTTCACTCTGAGGACAGGGATTGGAATGGTCTCCCAGGGGAAGGGGTGGATTCCCCACTTTGGAAGGTTTGAAGTCTCAGCTTGACAGGATGCTGGGACATCTCATATACACAATAATATGGGAAAGATTGAGCCAGGTGATCCTGGAGGTCCCTTCCAACCTGACACTCTAGGATTCTGTGATTCTATGATACAGGCAGGCAGAGGGCACATCAGGGAAGTTTTCCTGGAGCTGAAACTCCAAGGGTTTACAGAACAAAAAAGACTTCCACAGGTACCCTGTCAGTAAATAAAAACAAAAGAAAATGTGGGTCTGCTGTTGCAACTCTGTGATGAACACAGGAAAAGTGCTGCTTTGCCTCAGCCTTTATTTGTAAGATCTGCTCCTGCTAGGTGGTGGTTTGGGGTGAGATGGGTGGGTTTGGGCCCTGAGCACCTGGGAGGTATCTCTGCCCATGCAGGGGGTTGGAACTGGATGAGCTTTAAGGTCCCTTCCAACCCAAACTATTCTGTATTTCAATAACATCCACCCACAGCTGTTGGATGCTTAGACTGGAGCAACAGGAGCAGGCAAGCTGCAGCAGCATTTTCCTTCAATACTCTCACAGTTGCCAATTATTTCCTCTTCAGCAAGTCCCTGAGCCTGAGGCAATGTCTTTTGTAGTAGTAGGTGTCTTCAGGACTTAGAATCACAGAATGCCAGCATGACTTAGCAGCTCCCAGTGGATATTTTTCCTATGAATGTGGTTGGTCACTCCTCAGCCTGACTGCACCACAGAGAGAAGTTCCTCCTTTGTGTTTCATTTCCATTTCATCTGACAGCTCCAGTTCTTGGGCTTTACCAGATAATCATCACTTATCCTTTTTTTATCTTCTCCACACTGCTCAGGATTTCATAGATCTCTCTTCTATTACCCTCAAGTATTTTTTTCCACTGGTTCCACAATATCATTCTCCTTACTTAGCCCAGGTTCCAGCTGTGCAGGCAGGGTAAGGATATTTCCCAGTTTGCTTTTTCCTTCATTAGAAATCCTCACACTGAGTTGGTCTTTTAACTAACACCAAGCATCAAGCCTCTGCTTCTCACAGTTATCAGCCTTCAAAATCTTCTTCCTGAGGGGCATTATCCAACTCAGAGATCATTCTCCTCTAGTAAAATAAGGCAAAGTCTTTCTTAGAATCATAGAATCATAGAATTAGCCGGGTTGGAAGGGACCTCAGAGATCATCTAGTCCAACCCTTGACCCACCGGAGCAGTTGCTAGACCATGGCACTGAGTGCCACATCCAGTCTTTTTTTAAATGTCTCCAGGGACGGAGAATCTACCACCTCACCGGGCAGTCCATTCCATAGCCTAATCACCCTCTCCGTGAAGAAATTCTTTCTAATATCTAACCTAAACCTCCCCTGGCACAACTTGAGACCCTGCCCTCTTGTCTTGTTGAAGGTCGTCTGTGAAAAGAGTCCAGTTCCCACCTCGCTACAGCCTCCTTTCAGGTAGTTGTAGACAGCAATGAGGTCTCCCCTGAGCCTCCTCTTCTTCAGGCTGAACAGCCCCAGCTCTCTCAGCCTCTCCTCATAGGGCCTGTGCTCGAGTCCCTTCACCAGCCTGGCTGCCCTCCCTTGGACCTGCTCCAGGACCTCTACATCCTTCTTAAACTGAGGGGCCCAGAACTGGACACAGTACTCGAGGTGTGGCCTAACCAGCGCTGAGTACAGGGGCAGAATCACCTCCCTGGACCTGCTGGTGACGCTGTTTTTGATACAGGCCAGGATGCCATTGGCCTTCTTGGCCACCTGGGCACACTGCTGGCTCATGTTCAGTTTCTTGTCGATGCAGACTCCCAGGTCCCTTTCTGCCTGGCTGCTCTCCAGCCACTCTGTGCCCAGCCTGGAGCTCCCCATGGGGTTGTTGTGGCCAAAGTGCAGGACCCGGCACTTGGCCTTGTTGAACCTCATCCCGTTGGAATCGGCCCAGCTCTCTAGTCTGTCCAGGTCCCTCTGCAGAGCCCTCCTGCCTTCGAGTTGGTCCACACTTCCTCCCAGCTTGGTGTCATCTGCGAATTTGCTGATGATGGACTCAATTCCTTTTCACCCACCTCTTCACCACCCCCCCAGCATGGTCTTGACCACCAATTCCAGCACAGATTCCTCTGGGACACCACTGGTGACTCTCCCCTGATGTGTAAATTGATTATTTATTCCCTTTCAATTATTTATGCATGTGAGGCCTTTACTCCTCTTCACACAATCTCAAAAGAGGCTTGGGTGATGAAACTCATTTTTGGAAATCCAGGTGAAGTTACACATATTTGTCAAATGCTTCAAAGAAAACAGTGACCCAGACATTTTGTTGAGACTTTAGTTCATTTCATTTACCCAGAGTACACTTGTCATCAGGTGAAAATGTGTACTGTGGCAACAAGAACCTCTCTGTACTCCTTCTACACAAAGAAGGAGGTGGTTTGGGTTTTTTAGCAGCTAAAGCAAACAAAAACTGTTATTCTAATAAAGACAAGTGAGGTCTGACACATCAACCAAACACAACTTTTTCCAAGAAAATGCATCAAGTGCTTGTAAAATGGCTGCTTCCTAAGCCCATAAATCTATTAGATAAGTAGATACCCAAGGAGTAGATACCCTTTCCTTCACCACAAGCCAGACACCTGAAGTTTCAGGGTAATGTATGAATGGCAGTAAAAAAACAACCAACCATTCTTCTTATATCTGGAGGTCCAACACACCATGCTGATCAGTCCAGCTCCAGTCTTCAGCAGCCCAAGACAAGCACATCCCTGAGCCACACATGGATGAAATGACAGAATGATAGGTTGGTTGCTCACACACTCAAGCAGCCTTCCTAAACCTCCCATCCTTCCCAGAATCCCAGACTGGCTGAGGTTGGGAGGGAGCTCAGAGCTCATCCCCTCCAACCCCCCTGCCATGCCCAGGGACACCTCTCATCCAGCCCAGGCTGCTCCAAGCCTCATCCAACCTGGCCCTGAACACCTCCAGGGAGGGGGCAGCCACAGCTTCTCTGGGCAATCTGTTCCAGAGTCTCAGCACCCTCCTGCTGAAGAACTTCTTCCTAAGATCCAGCCTGAACCTCTTCTCCTGCACTTTCAATCCATTTCCCCTTCTCCTGTCACTGGACACTCAGGAAAAGTCCCTCTGCAGCCTTCCTGGAGGTTCCCTTCAGGGACTGGGGGGCAGCTCTAAGGTCCCCCTGAGGCTTCTCTTCTCCAGGCTGAACAATCCCAGCTCCTCAGCCTCTCCTCATGGCAGAGCTGCTCCATCCAGCCCCTGGGTCATCTTTCTGGCCTCCTCTGCACTCATCCCAACAGATCTCTGTCCTTCTGGTGGCGACATAGTACTGGATGCAGTATTTGAAGTGGGGTCTCACAAGAGCAGAGTAAAGGGGGGAGAATCCCCTCTCCTCATCTCCTGACCCTGCTCCTCTTGGTGCCTCCTAGGATAGGTTTGGCCTTCTGAGCTGCACAAGCACACTGCTGGCAGGTCCCAGTCCTCCTGTGACTCTATTTTGCAACCCCTAGGGATGCTGAATGCTCAGAATGACTGTGGTTCATCTACCCACAAGCATTTCTTCTGGTTATGCCTCACCCTCTGTGCTTGCCAGTGTCATCTTTCCTCTCAGTACTCAGCAGGAAAAGGCACCTGGTGTAGAGAGCACTCCATTTGCTGGGGAAGTTCCTCCTCATGGCAGAGCTGCTCCAGCCCTTGCTCCCAGGACACTTGTACAGACTTTTGAATGTCCTTTAACTCCCTCTAATAACATTTGAAAATCACAACCAAAGAAAAGAAGCCATGAATGTCATCCTACAAGCCCTGAGAAAAGTAGTCAAAGAAGAAATGGTTCAGAGAGCCAAAAGCTTGAAGGTGCCACAAAGCTCTGGGCTGGCTACAAAAGAGGGGAAGATTCCTCGTGCCAAAGAGCAGCTCCTCTCCTGCTTAAGAAAAGAGTTTACAAGTAATTATGTGCCCTTTCAGGCTACTAAAACCTCCAAAATAACTTCTGAAGTGGGGAAAAAGCCCACGCATGAGAGTTATGAACTCCAAACAGTATTAATTTCAAAACCATTTGTCAGTTTATGATGCAGAAGAAAAGCTTGGGGGAAAAGAACACGCTCAGCACGACAAGAGAAAATTGGAGATGCCTTATGAAGTTTTAGAAAGAATCAAATGCATGTCTCAGTAACAATTTGGGAATTTCTGTCCATTACTCCAAGATAAACACTAAATACTGAGTCCTACTCTTTGCTTTAAGCATCAGCTCTGTGCAGCGTGGTGGCCTCAACCTCCACACTGGTTCCAGGAAGCTGTAGGCTGCATTTGCACAGTATTTCATTTTGGTCAGTTTTGCCTTCCTGGTATTTTCTAACCAAGCAATATAAAGTCTAAAATAAATCAGCTCAGTCCCATTTCATCTGTCCCTCATGTGGATTCCAGTACAATTTTATTTGACCTTTAGTTAAATTCCACCTCTCCCAAGCAATCAATATCAGCTATCCCCAGAGGACAGGTTTTACTCTACAACCCTTTTTATCCAAGTGTACAGCAGCAAGATAACAAATCCCATCAACAACAAACCCTGTCACCAAAGCCCCAGCAACTTGTCAGCCTGCTGCCTCCAGTGCAGCAAAATCTGTTCTAAAACCTCCATGAGGAGATGGCCCAAGGTTTGGCCTGGTTTTTTCACATCTTTGCTGTGCCAGTTTAGTTCAGGGAAATTTGAGAGAGCAACTATTTGAATGTCTGTGGTCAAGTCAATATGATCAATCATTAGGTCATAAATATATAGGCAGCTGATATATATGCAAGCTAAAAAGGGATTTGGGAGATAAAAAAATCCTTGTATCTAAAATTACTGGAGAAAAAAGACAACAGCCTCCTTTATTAAATCTAAAAAGTTGGAAGTTTTCTTGCTACAGCTGATGAGAGACAGAGAACAAGGTGAGACTTGGGTATTAAAAAAAAATCCAGTTCCAATTTCAGTTCTGATATTAACTCACTGTGGCCTAAGGAAAGTTGCAGATACTTAGGAACAACCCCTTCCCAGCTATTGCTGAGGAAAATGGGCACTTCTCCCACTGCAGTGAGGTTCAAGTTCCAGCAACTCCATGCCCTAAAATCTCTTGTGGCACACAGACCATGCCCAGTGAAGAGTTTGCTTCATAGCTTGTGCATCTACAGGGAATTCATCTCCCCCCCAGCCTGACACAAACATCTTGCATGAGGAAGGGAAACAGCTTGATTGCTGCTCTGAGGAAACAAAGAAATTGTGTCAATAAAATTATAAGCAGAACTAATAAAAAGCAGTCATCAGCCAAAACTGCCAATGAAAAGCTATGGCTTAGCTCATCTTCTCTTGCCAAAGCAAATCCCTCACCTATAAAGTTGCAATGAGTTCCCTCAAAGAAAAAAAAAAAAAGGGCTACAAAAAAACCAAACACCAACTTTTTTTCTCTGTGGTTGTAAAACCACAGGTTCAGGAAGAGGATTGCTGCAGCAGGATCCAAGAGCTGAATGGTGCCATTTCCCAGGCTCCATCTGCCATCCAGCAGAGCTCCAGCCAACATCCCAACACCAACTCAGCTTCTACTGATGAGTGAGCTCCTTGCTTTGGAAGTGTGATCCTCTCTGGGGAGCCCCCCCTGGGGTAAAGCTGTGTCCATCTCTGGGGTCCCCATCAGCAGAAGGACCCGGAGTTGTTGGAGCCAGTGCAGAGGAGGCCCTGGAGCTGCTGGGAGGGCTGGAGCAGCTCTGCTCTGGAGCCAGGCTGAGAGAGTTGGGGGTGTTGAGGCTGGAGAAGAGAAGGCTGCACCGGGGAGACCTTAGAGCACCTTCCAGTGCCTGAAGGGGCTCCAGGAAAGCTGGGGAGGGACTTGGGACAAGGGCCTGGAGGGATGGGAGCCTGTGAGGGGGAAGGGTTTGCAGCTGGGAGAGGGGAGATGGAGAGGAGATCTTGGGCAGGGAGGGAGGGAGGGAGAAATTCTTTGGGGTTGGACTTGGTGATCTCAAAGGTCCTTTCCACCCATGAGCATTCTGTGATTCTCAGGTGTGGGACATGGGTTAGTGGTGGCCTGGAATAAGGTGATGTCCTGGATAATGGACTGGAGTGGGATAGGAGAAGGGGGAAGGGTTTGGAGCTGGGAGAGGGGAGATGGGGATGAGATGTGAGGGAGAAATTGTTTGGGGTGAGGGTGCTGAGCCCCTGGTTGCCCAGGTTGCCCAAGGAAGCTGTGGCTGCCCCATCCCTGGCAGTGTCTCAGCCCAGGTTGGATGGGGCTTGGAGCACCCGGGGCTGGGGGAGGTGTCCCTGACCATGGCAGGGGGTTGGAACTGGATGAGTTTTAAGGTCCCTTCCCACCCAAACCAGTCTGGAATTTGATGATTCTCTCTCAGCTTTCAAGCTGCCCCCTCCCCAGCACAGACCCCCCTCACAACTCCAGTGGAGATGGCTCAGTCCCAAGGAGAATGTTCCACCAGCTCCACTTGTTAGGAGAAAAGCCAAATGTTTCTTACTATGCTACTCCCCCCCTGTGAGTGGCATGTTGGGTTTACGGCAGGACAAATACATCAGAGAGGAGACAGAACAACCACAAGTGAGTGACAACTTGTCTCTTCCTAGAAGTGAGGAAAAGCAAAGACCCAGAGAGGAGAACAAGACCTGGAAGGAACAGGAGCATCCTGCAAAAACCTGGTACGAGCTCAAGGAGTGAGGAGTCAGGGGTGAAGAAGAAACCACCTGCCCAAGCCTACACCAGAGCCAAGACTTTTGGTGCAGGATCCAGCTCCTGGATCCTCTGTTGAGCTGGGGCTCTCACCTCATCTGGGGCCACCAGAGATGCTGGTGCAATGCAGAGCCAGGCTGGGAGCAGGACCTGGATCTCCCTCTGGGTTCTGCTGGCTGTAAAGCCCTCAATCCACAGGGAACCATCTGAATTAAGTTGCCTTAACCCCATCTCACCTCAGAGCAGTTAGAGAAAAGGTGAATCTGATTTTCAGTTGAAGGAACAAAGGGCCTTTCCCACTCATTTTATACATTTCAGAGCACATCATCTCTCTCTGGAGGCAAACAAGGCAAAGGTCTTGCAGAACTGTAGGTAATGATATAATTCAAGGAGCAGACAGGGGGTGACCAAACTCAAGCTGCACAAATACCCCCAGCTCTGCCAGTTCCCAGCTTTGGAGTACTTGACTTGAGAAACTGATGGGCCATGAGGAGGCAGAGAGTCCCAGAGCACATTTGCTGCACCACATTGCAGGAAGATGTATTTGAAAAAAGTGTTAGCAAAACAGTCACAGAAAACCCACTCCTGGCATGCTTCTGTAAGTGTGGAAATTAAACCTGACTCTTTTTTATTATTTTATTTTGAATGCCTGCTGCACCCACCATGTTACTGGAAAATGACTTCTTTCAAATTAATTTAGCCCTGTTGAAAGACAGTGGGGCTCAGTTTACAATAGCAATGAAGCAAGCACAGCACAGCTGAGGGAATTATTAACTGCATCTCAGGACTTTATCAGCCCATTTTAATTTGGGCTGGAAAACAACCACAGCTGGAAGAAGGGAAAAAAAGTAGCACAGGTCCCACCTTAGCTCTCCAGGACACAGGAGCACCAGTCTAGGATCACTTGAATCCTTAAGGAGCTAAAAGCAATCACTCATGTTTGATCTTCTGCCTGCTTGGAAATTCAGAATACAACAACAACTAAGGCAGCACTTGAGTAAAACACAGGAGAGAGCAATACCTTCTGTGTCAGAAAGGAAAATAACTCTTTGTGTCTCACATTTGGATCACCAGCACCACTTGAACTTGCACCAAGTGAGTCAGGTTCAAAATCAGACTGGTAACCAAGACACCTCCAGTTAGCAACCCCAGCTGACCACTCAGATCCCATCCCAGTACTAACATTTGAGTGTAGGTCACTGGAGAACTTGTTATTCTTGCCAAATTACACACACACAGAGCAGTGAAACAGCAAAAAGCGAGGGAAGTATTCCCTTTGGCAGGTGTTCAGCAGTAATTTGCTGAAAATGGACCAAAAAAACAGGCACAGAAATTCATTATTTCCTTTTGACAATGTTGTGACTGCTGGGGCCCTCAGCATCCCCCCAGCACAGGATCAAATAAAGATCAACAGCAATTACAAATATTGGTAAATCTGGTGTAGCTCAAATTTCTGCTCTGGAATCATAGAATGGAATCATTGAATGGGTTGGGTTGGGAGGGACCTTAAAGCTCATCCAGTTCCAACCCCCTCCATGGGCAGGGACCCCTCCCCCAGCCCAGGGTGCTCCAAGCCCCATCCAACCTGGGCTGAGACACTGCCAGGGAGGTAAATAAATTATTATGAATATTATTATGAATAAACCCTACCACCTCACAAAACACCCCATGTGAGAGCTCACCTGGAGTTGTGTGTCCAGTTCTGGAGTCCCCAACATCAGAAGGACACAGAGCTCCTGGAAGGTGTCCAGAGCAGAGCCACTCAAATGCTCAGAGGGCTGAGCACCTCCCTGGGAAGCCAGGCTGAGGGATTGGGCTTGTTCAGCCTGGAGAAGAGGAGGCTCCCAGGTGAGCTCAGAGCAACCTTCCAAGATCTGAAGGGGCTCCAAGAAAGCTGGGGGAGGGCTTTGGACATGGGGAGGTAGGGAGAGGACAAGGGGAGATGGGTTAAAACTGGAAGAGGGGAGATTGAGGTTGGAGATGAGGAAGAAATTCTTAAATTTGAGGGTGGTGAGAGCCTGGCCCAGGTTGCCCAAGGAAGCTGTGGCTGCCCCATCCCTGGCAGTGTCTCAGCCCAGGTTGGATGGGGCTTGGAGCACCCTGGGCTGGGGGAGGTGTCCCTGACCATGCAGGGGGTTGGAACTGGATGAGCTTTAAGGTCCCAACCCAAACCATTCTATGATTCTGTGAGCTACACAATGTTGTATTTGGCTCCAGCATCCACTTCAGAAAACCTGAAATCAGACTGTATCAGATCTGCTATGGCACCTGCACAGAAATATGTGGCTCTTCTTCTTGTCCACCTTCCTCAGTCACCTATGTAGAGTCACAAACCTGAACATTGTACATGCAGGAGAAAAAGCTGCAGAAATAGTGAACAGGAAGAGGTAAGCAGACAGGTAATCACTTTACATAGCTGCAGGAGGAAAAAACCAGATGAACAGCTACACACATCAAGATTAGGATCTGATGAAATTACTTTCACTTATATATCTTCCAAATAACAGACACTTCAGCAGCTAAAAGTTGGGTCTTGCAGTAGAGAAAATAACTAATGCAACAGTAGAACGATGCCAACAACTGGCAGCCAGCTTTGGGGGTAAATTGCCTCAAATTCTCCAAGCTGGAATGATGTTATCCATGCTCTGAAAGTGTTTAAGGGTAAACAGCAGCAAACAGGTTTGATTGGCAAACACAGCTCCTGCATCATGAGAGAGTCACATCCAAAGCAAGGAAACAAAGAAAACGTGTGTGTACTTCTCCAGAATGTTTGGAGCTTGTCTCCAGATCTCTGGGAATAAAAGGAAATTGAGGCAGAATCTCTGTTGCAAATGATCTGGCACTAAAACAACAGCCAGTTATCTCCTGCCTGGCACAGAAAAATCACTGCCCAGTCAGATGGCCCCAGGGATTTGATAGATAAGCTCTGATGGATACAGCCACAGCAATTTGTAATGTTGCTGCCTCCTGCTCTTCACTTCCTTCTCTGCCAGAAGCTGCTGCCTGCACAGGAGGGGCTGCTGAACTGCCCAAGTCCCCCCACACCTCGGGGGGGCTGCCCAAATTGCTGCTAGAACAGGAGCCTGAGGTGGCAATCAGAGCAGTTTGTGCAGGAGCCTACCTGGCAGAGCACCCATTCCTTATGGGAAGTCAGGAGGTGAGATCTGACTATCAAACTCTGGCAGTTTGTAGCAGGGTAATTTAAGAGGCTGGGCACCCCCCAGCCCGAGAAGGAGCTGCTCCTCTTCCTCTTGTCTTTCTCTTGTCCTTCTCTTCTCTTCTCTTCTCTTCTCTTCTCTTCTCTTCTCTTCTCTTCTCTTCTCTTCTCTTCTCTTCTCTTTTTCTCTTCTCTTTTCTCTTCTCTTTTCTCTTCTCTTCTCTTCTCTTTTCTCTTCTCTTCTCTTCTCTTCTCTTCTCTTCTCTTCTCTTCTCTTCTCTTCTCTTCTCTTCTCTTCTCTTCTCTTCTCTTCTCTTCTCTTCTCTTCTCTTCTCTTCTCTTCTCTCCTCTTCTCTTCTCTTCTCTTCTCTTCTCTTTCTCCTCCCTTCCCTTCCCTTTCCCTTCCCTTCCCAAATCTCTGTCCTTTCCAGGTGACATTCACTTGCCCCAGGGTGAATCTGGCAGCTGAAAGGGTGACTGACTACGTTTAGCTGCCTGGTTTAGAGGTGGTAACCTCAAGCAGAGGGTCAAGGCAGATAAAAGGAGAACAGTAACCTCTTAAATCACCCCGGCATGAATCACTGGAGCTAGTGAGTCAAAGCCCTCAGTTATTTCTGCTCAAGTCACAATTAGTACCCAGAAAGCACAATTAAGAGACATTAGTGTAACAAGCAACCATATGTCAACCAAGCCATAAGAACTGCAGGAGAGCATTTGCTGTGCCCATCCTAACCCCAAGCTAAAGCATGTTTCCTGACATCTCTTTCCTTGCAATTCACACTACACCAGAATTTCTCTGAAGTGAGGCAGGCAAAATCCATACACAAAGCCAGCTGCAAGAGCACTGGCACCATAATCTGC
Organism: Calypte anna; assembly: GCF_003957555.1. Taxonomy (NCBI): domain Eukaryota; kingdom Metazoa; phylum Chordata; class Aves; order Apodiformes; family Trochilidae; genus Calypte; species Calypte anna. The sequence continues at coordinate 114,275,410 of NC_044246.1, read as the reverse complement.
TCACTTGTTACCCCACCTAAGCCAAGCAGCCAGGATCAATCCTGGTAAAATCAGAGCTGGCAGCAGCCATGCCAGAATTAACCTATAAGAACCTACATTTTCTCACAAAACTGCCATTTGGGAAGTTGAAAACAGACTTCAACTTTGATAAACCTTTTGAAATAAATTTATTCTTCACTGCTGAGAAGCAAAATTAGGAGTTGCTTAGTTGCCAACCTTCACAATGTTATCTTGTGGCTTCCACTTCATATATTGTGGAGAAACTGCAGCTTCTATCAGAAGAATTATTGATACATGTCAGCTCTTTGAAAAGAATGAAATGATTCTTCCAGAAAATACAGCATCCCATAACCACACATTTTTCATGGGTTGCTCTGATGAGGCATCCTCAAGAAGAGTGATTTCCAGCTGAGTTTCAACATCTCTCAGGAGCTCCATTTAGCAAACCAACTGCTGCTGGAACTGCCCAGTGCTTGGTGTGGGTTTTTTTTTCCTTCCTTGGATGGGCTAAACTGGTCTTAAACTGGTTGTACAATAACCCAGCCCTAAGCAGCTGGTATTTAAAACTCACAGCTTCTCTTTCAGTGAAGGCTTTAAGGTAGCTGAGCCATCTGCTCATTGCATGCCAGAAGATCAACAAAGCTTTTGGGAAACCTACAGGAAATTTGCTTGTGCATAATGGAAACATTTGTGGCAGTGGGAAGCAGCCCTGCCTGCTCAGCAGCCCTGTGGAAGACAAAGCTTGGGATGGAAACACAAAAGGATGCTTGGAAAAAGCCATCCATGACAAAGGCTAAGGAAAAGGCAGCCTTACAGGGTCACCAGGAGCTGCAGTTTCTCCCCCAAGGAGTCCAAAGCAGGTGACAGCACAGACATCTGCAAGTTCTGGGCTTCAGGACGTGGTGCAAGTGAAAAATGAGCTTTTGAGGAGCCTCCTGAGTGATGAGTCTGGGATTAGAAACCTATTATGGAAACAGTCATTACATCTGCTGTGCACCTGAATAGTGCCCCATAAATATCAGGTACACAAGAACCCTGAATTGCAGGACCTGAGCTTCCAGCAATTTTATTCCCTGTTTTCCTTGCCATTAGCAGTGTGATTTACAACCAGACACGCTGTTAGGATCAAATTTCAGGAAGAATTCCTGTGGTTTTTTTTTTAAACACATGAAGAGAAGCCAGGCTGGGTGCTGCAGTCCAAAGAGCTGCCCGGGTGGGCAGGCTCAGAGGGACCTTCCTGACACCTGCCTTTCCCAGGCAAGTTGTCCTTTGGCCTCATTGTGGAATTAAAAGTCAGATCCTGGCTGGGAGAAGAGGTGCTCAGCCCTTGCAGAGAGGCTGAGTCAGAGTTAAACAGAACCGGGACCTCTCCTGATTCCTGGGTCAGGTGAGAGGAGCAAAACCGATGGGGAGCAGCACTTCTCATTTGCATCTCTGTCTGACACCTCCTCGAGCCTTTGGCCTCGGGGAAGAGCCAAGGCAGCCCCCAATCAGGTCACCACTTTGCCTTGATGGCAACAACTCCCTGAGAAAGATGGATTCCTCTTGTGAAAAAAAGAAAGAAAAGAAAGAGAAAGAGAGAAAGAGAGAGAAAGAGAGAGAAAGAGAGAGAAAGAGAGAGAAAGAGAGAGAAAGAGAGAGAAAGAGAGAGAAGAGAGAGAGAGAGAGAGAAAGAGAGAGAAAGAGAGAGAAAGAGAGAGAAAAGAGAGAGAAAGAGAGAGAAAGAGAGAGAAAGAGAGAGAAAGAGAGAGAAAGAGAGAGAAGAGAGAGAGAGAGAGAGAGAGGAAGAGGAAGAGGAAGAGGAAGAGGAAGAGGAAGAGGAAGAGGAAGAGGAAGAGGAAGAGGAAGAGGAAGAGGAAGAGGAAGAGGAAGAGGAAGAGGAAGAGGAAGAGGAAGAGGAAGAGGAAGAGGAAGAGGAAGAGGAAGAAAGAGAGAGAGAGAGAAATAAAGGAGAGGGAGAGGGAGGGAGAGGGAGAGGGAGAGGGAGAGGGAGAGGGAGAGGGAGAAGCAAGACCTTGGCTTCGATTCGATTCTTTAGGCATCATTACAAATCTCCTCCTAAAAAAGGGAAGCTTATCACCAAGCCCACAACCCTGCTTGATTTGCATCCAGAAGTGCACTAAAGTCTCCTAAGTGGTGTTCTCAGCAGATTAAAAAAAATATATAAAACCTCTCAATCTTGTTGCATGCTCTCCACAAAACAAAGATCCCCTCTGGCGATTCTTTAGTCTTTCCTTGGCCAATTTATTTCTCAAGCACAGCAAAGCACCTCAAGCAAAGACTTCTGTCTGAAAAGTCTAAAAAGTGTTTATTACCCCAAGAAGGAGGTGCTACAGAAATATTAAAACACCAGCAACATTTTCATAGAATCACAGAATCATAGAATGGGCTGGGTTGGAAGGGACCTCAGAGATCATCAAGTCCAACCCTTGATCCACTCCCCCCGTGGTTCCCAGCCCATGGCACTCAGTGCCACATCCAGGCTCTTTGGAAAGATCTCCAGACACGGAGAATCCACTACTTCCCTGGGCAGCCCCATTCCAATGCCTGATCACCCTCTCCAGAAAGAAATTCTTTCTCATCTCCAACCTAAACCTCCCCTGGCACAACTTGAGACCCTGCCCTCTTGTCTTGCTGAGAGTTGCCTGGGAAAAGAGCCCAACCCCCCCCTGGCTCCAACCTCCTTTCAGGGAGTTGTAGAGAGTGATGAGGTCTCCCCTGAGCCTCCTCTTCTCCAGCTTCAACACCCCCAGCTCCCCCAGCCTCTCCTCATAGGGTCTGTGCTCGAGTCCCTTCACCAGCCTGGTTGCCTCCTTTGGACCTGCTCCAGGACCTCGATATCCTTCCTAAACTGAGGGGCCCAGAACTGGACACAGGACTCAAGCTGTGGCCTCCCCAGGGCTGAGCACAGGGGCAGAATCCCTTCCCTGGACCTGCTGGCCACGCTGTTCCTGACACAGCCCAGGATGCCATTGGCCTTCTTGGCCACCTGGGCACACTGCTGCCTCCTCTTCAGCTTCCTGGCAATCCAGACTCCCAGGTCCCTTTCTGCCACTCTGTGCCCAGCCTGGAGCTCCCCATGGGGTTGTTGTGGCCAAAGCGCAGGACCCGGCACTTGGCCATGTTGAACCTCATCCCGGTTTTTCTCAGCAAAGTGATTTCCTTTCACTGATCAGAGTGACTGTGTACGTGCAGCAGTTTCTCTTTGAAAATAAAATCCTACTTCTGGTTACCAAGTTGATGTATGTAAACACAATCATTTCTACACTCAGGATTTTATGCACCATAAAAACCTGAGCTCACCTGAGGCCCACTCATCCAAAAAGATCTCCTGCTGTGTTTTAGATGTAGGTATGAAGAGTGCCCTTCACACCTCCCAGCTTAGATTCTCAGCTTAGCTAGAAACATTTTAAAGCAGCAGCCTGGCTTGGATGTTCTGATTTATTCCATGAAGATTCTGCAGAGTTATTTATTCAGTAGCAGCCAACTGGAGCAGAACCCAACTTCCCTGAGATAGACAACTGCAAGTCCCACATAATTTCTGTCACCCAGGCACTGACTGCAGCTGTGTGATTTACCATGGGTTAGAGTTCACCCTAAGACTGAATCTGTAGGAAAACCAGAAGCCAACTTAGAACATCAGCTGGAACCCAAGGGTCAGGACAGTTTGAGGGCTGATTTCTTGAGCTGGAGTTGCAAGTGCTGGTTCCTGGTGAGGAGCAGTGTACACCTCCATGGCAGAGTACAGTCAGACTGGACTGGTTGAAACTGCACAGAGTCACATCTTGTTTATCAGATTAACTGGGACCAGAAGCTGCAGTGGGCTGAGCATGGCAAAGGCTTATATGAAGAAAATTCAGAATTACATCAAGAGGAGGATGCCAGATTGATGAGCCCTTCAGAGCTGCAGAGTTCAAACTGGATAGGTCAGGGAAAGACAGTGATGAACAGAGCAGCAGAGCTGAAGTTTAGGGTAAAGTAATGACTTAAAAGAAGGGTGGAAAAAAAAATATGTTGACAGTTAGGTGAGCTGAAGCCTCTACAGACAGATGCTGCACTGGTTTAATCGAGGGTAATGCTCAGAAAGGCTCTGGAAGCAGCATCCTGGCTAAAGGTGCCCATTAGGGAGTCACTGTACAAAATCTAACATTAAGTAATGATTTGCACAGGGAGGACAAAATGTCAAGGTTACCATAACATCAAAAGAAGGGATGAGAAAGACCCAGTCTCAAGTTACCACCTAAGGAAAGGCACATGATATAAAACAAGTGAAATATTATCAGTACTGCCCACATAGCGTGGCCTCAGTTGGTGGAAGCAGTGAGGGAGCTGGGCTGAAGCCTCGTGTAAAAAGAGAAATAAATTCAAGCTTGGCTGTTTATTCCAAGTGTAACTGATGATCTCAAAGCAGTGCTGCAGTGACACAGTACAACAACTAAACAGAAACAGCACAAAAAGGTCTGATTCATCTGGCACCCAATTTTCTGGCTTCTAGAATATTTAGGAAGTGCAACTCAAATAACTCCCACATAGCTCCACTTACTAAGCATTTAACATGAATTTTATGATAAAAATATAAACCTTTATTTATCTGCTGAAAGAAACCACCCCAAAAACCAAACCACTAACTGTCAGTGCAGGTTTGCTCACATGGTTTGACCTGCATGCTTGCAGGCAGCACTCTGCCTTCAGAGCCATTTCAGTTTTTCATGCACTTAAAATTACTTCACCAGAGAGTCACTTCTGTAAATAGTTTCCTCAAGCTGCAGAGCAAAGGACACTCTACCCAGAAAGCAACTTGAGGGCCAAGAAAATTAGCTAGACACCTGCAGCAGGGAAAAATATGGTGAACCACTCCATGTACACACAAGCAGAGCACTAATTTGAACAGACAACCTGCAAACTCCATCTTTCTTCTCTAATGAGTTGTGCCCTTCTGTGCTCACAGCCAGGGTACTAGAGAAAAGAAAAGCAATTCTTTTCCCAACTTGCTCTTGATTTTAACTTGATAAAATCTACTTGGAAAGAACAGCATAGTTTGTTTTTTTTTTTGTCTGGGCTGTGACAATTAAAAAAACCTCACCAAAAACCACAAAGAAAACCAGCAGAAGTGTTTGCTGCCCTCCAGAGGAAATCCAACAGAAATTACAGCTTTAAAATATGAAGGTAGACATGAAGCTAGACAAGTGTTTAGTTCTCCTCAATTTTAAACCCACTGTCTTTAGTAGATGATAATGGCATGAAGGAAAATCCACTGTACTGAATGATGACAAGGCAGCAAACTAAAACAGTCAGTAGGGATGCTCACCTCGATTTAAACAGCTCCAAAATGTCACACACCTGCCTCATTTTTCTTCTCCCTTTCATGAGGCAAAACACACTGGGAACTTTTTTTTTGGTTGGTTGGTTTTTTTGTTTAACATTCACCAACCCAAGGCAGACAGCAAAGAAACCAGCCTCTTTTTCAGTTCCCCAACTGGGAAAGGAGAAGAGGAGCATCTCCCCACCCCACTGCAATGCTGCAGGGCTTGGGAAGGGGCTGGGAGCTCCTGAGCACTGACGCTCTCCAGGCTGACTCATCCCTTGCAGGAGCTGACGTCTGCCCTCCCTCCAAGCCAGGAGCACTCTCCCCTTTTCCCAGGGAAAGGAAATCAAGCCCGTGGCAATGGGATTCGTCACAAAGCCAAATCAAGGTGATGAGGCATGAAAAGGTGGAAAGGGAGAAGAAATGAGGAGCAGCTTCACATTGCCAGGGTGAGAAAACTGAGTGAAACCACGGCCCCACCTTCTGCTGGTGCCGTGCAGGACACGGAGCAGTGCTGGAAGCTGAGCTAGGAATGGTCTGTGCCTTAACACTTAAATGGAAACCATCAACTTTTCCAATAAAATTTTGTCCTCAGTGTCTTCTGCTCTTACACCAGTTAAAGAAAACTTTTAAATAATTAGAGTAAAAAAAAAAAACCAAGATCCTTACCTGACAGCTTCTGCTACGTTATTGGAAGTGTGACCTGAGAGAGCATCGTGAAGGTTTCGGATGAAGTAATCTCTGTAGTCTTCAGGTAGGGCCATGAATGTCCCACCCATCACAATGAACTCCACTTTATCCACACTGTGGCCCAACTGTTTCAGCTGTAAAATCAAAAGCAAGAGAGAAAAATCACCAATCAGGGACTTAGCTAAAAGATTTCTCTGAAAATCCTGACATCCTTACGCTGCATTTCCTTTTTCACTTGTCCTGTCTTTTACAAATAAATAAAACACTCACACTCTTGTGAAGATCTCTTCTAATCCTCCCCTCAAAAACCCCTCCACAAATGTTTTTTCTACTGAAAGAACACAGCACAGATAGAGCAGAACATAATAGGTTTTTCTTGGTATTTGAGCCCAGTGCTGTTGGAGTCACACTGGTTCCAGTTGGAAGGTGGATATGGGCAATAGGAAAAGTTTCCTCACACTTGGTTCAATCCATGCATAATTTTCCTTAAAAGATTTGTGGGAGGAAAGGACTACACTGCATGCACTGAGAATTTTCCAGTGGATTTGGAGATAAACAGAAAACCAGTCAAAGCAGAACACGATTGAGAAACTCTTCAGATTTAATTCTCCAGCCAAGACCCCCCAAAATAATTTCACTATTTCACTATTAAATTTACCATGTAACAAATTATCAAGAATTATCAACTACCACAAAAGCTGGGTATGGTTTTCCTGTAATAGGTTCTTGTATCACTGACCAGGCATTGCTCAGAACAAGTAAGATCTTACAAGAGGTTCAAAACTTGGCATTTATCTAAGAGAAATAACAGATAATTAAAAGGTTTAAAAGTAACCCCTCTATGGGGAATGTGAAATTAATAATTCTCATGTAGAATTATAGCATCATGAGCTTGGAGTGGACCTCTGGAGATCACCTGGACCAAGCTTTCTTCTTTCAGAGTGGTTCAGAGTGTCAGAGGATGGAGACTGCACAGCCTCTGGGCAGTGCTTGGTCACCCTCACAGTTCAAAGCTTTTTGCTGATGTCCAAATGGATTTCAGAATCACAGAATGGTTTGGGTTAGAGAGGACTTTTAAAGGTCATATAATCCAACCCCCTGCAGTGGACATCTTCAAGTAGACCAGGCTGCTCAGAGACCCATCCAACCTGACCTTGAATGCTTCCAAGGATGAGGCATCTACCACTTCTCTGGACAACATGGATCAGTGTCTCACCACCCCCTGTAAAAACTTTATCCTAATATCTATCCTAAATCAGCTCTCTTTTAAGATAAGTTTCTGTGTTTCAATCTGTGCCTGTGCTGCTCTGGCACTGGGCAGCACTGGGAAGAGCCTGGCTCTGTCTTTTTTGTGTGTCCCACCAGGTATTTATCCACACTGGTGCCTCCCCCAGCCTTTCTCTTCCCCCTCAGCCTGAACAGTCTTGGCTCTCTCAGTGTCTCCTCTCAGTGGCCCTCTGCCAGCCTTGCTTCAGTATGTTCATTCCTGCCATCCTCTAGGGAACACAGAATTGGGCACAACTCTCCAGATAGGCTCCCTCCATTCCTTTGGACCTCCAGGAGGTCTTCTTTGCCTCAAGGGCTGCACATTGGTCAACCTGGTGTCCACCAGGACCTCTTCTGTCAAGCTGCTTTCCAGCTGGTCAGTCCTCACCATGCACTGGGGTTCTTCCCCCCCAGAGGCAGGACTGGGTATTCCCTGTTTGAATTCCAAGAGATTCCTGACAGCTGATTTCTCCAGGGGTCTCTCTGAATTGCAACATGATCTTCTGGTCTCTCATTCACTCCTCCCAACTCTGTCCCACCTCCAAACTTGCTGACAACGTGGCTCTGCCCCAAAATTGAGGGCATTAACACCAAAGTTAAACACTGTTGGCCTCAATACTGACAGCTGGGTTGTGGCACTGCAGACTGGCCTCCAGCTAGACTCAGTGCTGCTCATCACAAGTCTCCCAGCACACAAGTTCAGGTAATTAAAAGCATTCTCATTATTTTAATCAAAACCACAATGCATTCCCCTTTTACTGTAAAAATTTACCTGTTCCACTCTGTGCCTTGTCTGGAGATAGGGGTCATACCTGGCTCGAATGGCCCTCATGGATGTTGGCTAAAAAACACAAGATTTATTTTGTCAATTAAAAAAACCCCAAACAGAAACAACCCACAAGAATAAAAGACAACTTTTAGCACTGAAATGCTAAACTCTTCAAGCTCTAATAGACCCTCAAACTCACTTCCAGAGAATCCATTCAACTGGAAATTACTTGTCTCCAATTTCTCCCATGATGATAATCTGACATAAAAAAGAATGACACCATTTTTCAAAATTTGAGTGCATTGTGGCAGGCAGAATGGATAAAGAATCTCTGTAATGAGATTGCAAAAATGACAAACAAAATGCTCACAGCACCTGCTCAGTTCAGCTCCTCTCCACTGGCACAAGTCAGCCCTGGTGTGTTACCTAGAGGTCAGCCTAAACTTCAAGGAGTCTTTAAGCTAAATACATCCTTTCAATTGAAATCCCTAATAATTCAGTTTTTCTATTGCTAGTTGATGGAAGTTGATTAATAGTACTCTAAGATAAGGATTTACATCTTGTGTATCTGTTGTGCACAGATATATGTGTAATATATGTTGGGGTCACAGCCTCAGTGGAAAAGCAGAGCAACAGAGGTCATCTCCCTGGAACTGTGTGAAGCACTGGACAGTGTCCCACACAACATTCTGATCTCTACACTGGAACAATAGGGATCTGATGGATGGAGCCCTCACTGGATAAGGAATTGGCTGGAGGGTCACACCCAAAGAGTTGTGATCAGTGGCTCAGTGTCCAAATGCAGGTGTGTGATGAGTGGGGTTCCTCAAGGGTTGGTACTGGGACCAGTGCTGTTTAACATCTTTGTCAGTGACCTGGAGAGTGGGATGGAGGGCACACTCAGGAAGTCTGCTGAGGACACCGAAGTGTGTGGTGAAGTCACCAGGCTGGAAGGAAGGGATCCATCCAGAGAGACCTGGCCAGGCTGGAGAAGTGGAATCCTGCAAACTGCAGGAAGTTCAACACGGCCAAGGGCAAGGTTCTGCAGCTGGGTGGAGGCAATCCCATGGAGAAATAGAGGTTGGGAGGAGAAAGGATTGAGGGCAGCCCTGAGGAGAAGGACTTGGGGGTGGGGGTGGTGGAGCAGAAGCTCAACATGAGCCCTCAGGGTGTGCTTGGAGCCCAGAACCCAACCATGTCCTGGGCTGCAGCAAAAGAAGCACAGAGCGGGGTCGAGGGAGGGGATTCTCCCCCTCTGCTCTGCTGAGACCCCACCTGGAGTTGTGTGTCCAGTTCTGGAGTCCCCAACATCAGAAGGACACAGAGCTCCTGGAAGGTGTCCAGAGCAGAGCCACTCAAATGCTCAGAGGGCTGAGCACCTCCCTGGGAAGCCAGGCTGAGGGATTGGGCTTGTTCAGCCTGGAGAAGAGGAGGCTCCCAGGTGAGCTCAGAGCAACCTTCCAATATCTGAAGGGACCTTAAAGCTCATCCAGTTCCAACCCCTTCCAGTGGGCAGGGACACCTCCCCCAGCCCAGGGTGCTCCAAGCCCCATCCAACCTGGGCTGAGACACTGCCAGGGATGGGGCAGCCACAGCTTCCTTGGGCAACCTGGGCAACCAGGGGCTCAGCACCCTCACCCCAAGCAATTCCTCCCTCACATCTCATCCCCAGCTCCCCTCTCCCAGCTCCAACCCTTCCCCTTCTCCTAGCCCACTCCAGCCCAGCCACGACATCACCTTATTCCAGGCCACCACTAACCCATGTCCCACACCTGAGAATCACAGAATGCTCATGGCTGGAAAGGACCTTGGAGATCACCAAGTCCAACCAAACCATTTCTCCCTCCTTCCCTCCCTGCCCAAGATCTCCTCTCCATCTCCCCTCTCCCAGCTGCAAACCCTTCCCCCTCGCAGGCTCCCATCCCTCCAGGCCCTTGTCCCAAGTCCCTCCCCAGCTTTCCTGGAGCCCCTTCAGGCACTGGAAGGTGCTCTAAGGTCTCCCCGGTGCAGCCTTCTCTTCTCCAGCCTCAACACCCCCAACTCTCTCAGCCTGGCTCCAGAGCAGAGCTGCTCCAGCCCTCCCAGCAGCTCCAGGGCCTCCTCTGCACTGGCTCCAACAGCTCCGGGTCCTTCTGCTGATGGGGACCCCAGAGATGGACCCAGCAGTAAATGTGTAACACTACAAAGAGCTGCAAGGTGTGGAGAAAGAAAAAATTGCTACAATAACTGAGAAGGATTTCCAGTCCTTTAGTTGAGCTGCTTCAGATCTCAAAGTTCCTGAAGTTTGCTTTTTTACTTCTTGCAGCACCAGTGAATTTGGAGAAAGAATGAGCAGCCTCACCCAGGTTTGCAAAGAACGTATGGATAACATTTTCTGGCAGTCCCAAGCCATACCTCATACCCAGTGTAAGACTGTGTTGAATATTCAAAATCAGAATCAGGTCCACCCGGGCAGTACCTGCAAACATTAAGAGATAGAAAAGAGGCATCAAATTCATCAAATTGCAAGGAATTTACCTGTCTGAGGTACACAGATGCTGCTCCAGCTCCCCCATTTCCCACCAGAAACAGAGGAGGATGGAAATTTGAGGCAACTTGACCACAGCAACATCCCAACAGCTCTCTTGGGAGCTCTTCTGTTGGCAAAATCCAATCCCCAAAGCTTTTTTAGTGCTTGAGCTTTATTAGCTTGAATACTACAGCACCTTAAAGCTGTAACAGAGCTCCCAGACTAAAGCTGGCTCACAACTGGTGAGCTCAGAGCCCAGGATCAATGAATGAATGAATAAATTCCTCTGTTTCTGCCTCACCAGATGTAAATGTAGATCCAGACCCAAACACACCCACTGGAGAGGGTGATTCTGTGATATCCAGTGACACTGAGAGGAACTGAGCCTATGTTTGTTCACAAACTCTGAGGTATAAACAGTTGTTGCACTTGATTTTAATGATGGGATGTCAAAAAGCAGTTCAGACCTGTCAAATGGCTTCAGCATCCACAAAAAAACAACTTCCTAATTCTTACTGGAAGCAAAATGTAGTGTCAGTGTGTACCTGGAACATGGCATTTTTTTAGGAAGCTGCCATATAGTCTTGAAATAAGTTACACACAGATTAGATGTTTTAGAAGTAATTTTACATTCACAAACAATGTAAATGTTTGTCATTGTTCTATCAAAACCATTTATAGAATGCCAGGTTGGAAGGGACCTCAAGGCTCACCTGGTCCAACCCTTCTAATATTATTGTTTATATGAGATGTTTCAGCACCCCCTTGAGCTGAGACTTCAAACTTTCCAAAGTGAGGGAATCCACAGCTTCTCCTAGGAGAACATTCCCATGTCTGACTGGCCTCATGGTGAACAGTTTACTGTCTCATTTGCTGTAAAACAAGCTTTTTGTTTGGCATGGAAAGATATAAAATAAAAATCATCCCATTGCACAACCTGCAATTTATTTTCCAGAAATTTAGAGAATTATCTTGATGGTGAGGAAGTGGATTTTCATTTGTTTTCTGAGCTTAGGAACATGGCTATTTAATGAATATTGCATTTTAAGACTAGTTCAAAAAGAACACACCCCATCTACTCAGGGTAACTGTGCAGCAGGTTTCAAACTGCAGTTTCTGCTTCTAGAGCTTGAAATTCTTACTCTGTGCCACAGCAAGCCAGACTTGCAGCTATCCCAGCACAACTGCCAGCCAGAACAGATCATAATTAAAAGGAATTTAAATTTATTCTGAAGGGTCCTTAGCTTTCTTTGGAGGGTGGGGGATTAATCACCAAGCTCCAGTCATCCTGTGCTGAGACAGGAGGGCTGACAAAACCTTCAAGCTTAGCTGCAGGTGCTGAGCACTTCCAAAGTAAAGGAGCAGGCAAGGTGTTGTTGTTCCTCACAGTGCAGAATCTGAAATGCAGAGACTGGGATAATGCCACCTCAATCAAACCAGACCCCTTCAGCTCACACTCTAATTGATTATTTTCCTCACTGCCTGCCCTGCAAACTCAACCCCAGTCATCTGTCACCATTATAAAATTAATGATCAAATTAGCAGGGCCAAATTAATTTGCTGGCAAAAGGTGTGCAATCCAACTGAAGGCATTTTCAGAGATGTAATTACCTGGAACATCTCCAACAGAAGAGCTGCTCATGTTAAAAAAAAAAACAAAACAAACTCAAGAAAAGAGCCAGCTCAGTCTGTGTTAGGCACACTGATGGTTTGGTAGTGACAAGGTGGGAAAAAGCTGTCATTTTTTGCAATATCTGAGCTGAAATTGTTAGGAACAACAAAAAAAAAAAAATCCAAAATGAGACTTGAGGTGCATGAACTCCCAGGTGAAACAGAGGTAAGAAACTTCAAGGTAAGCCCAGCCTGGGTTTTCTGAATTCCAATAAAACTCAGCAGCTATTCCCTTAATGCCACAAGGTCTTGGCAGCTGGAAGCCTTGCCTTCCATCTGTGCTCTTGTTTGGTTCCAGGGCCAGGCAGAGCCAGACTTTCACACCCCACAAGTTTCTGCAGACAACACCTGCACCTCCTCAGGTGGCTCCCATTCCAACATTTTTCAAACTTTCTGATTAAGCTGAAAAGTTTCTGCAAGGCAACAGCCTTCTCCAACCTGCTTAGGTTGCCAGTTGTATCCACCACACACCAGGGCACCCCAACACAGTAACATAACCTACATTTGAGCCTTATTCTGTTCTCCTGGTTACTGGGCACACAAAACTGTGTTATCTACTAAGGTAAGCAGAGTTTGGGTCAGGAAAAAAGCTTCCTCTTTGAAATAAAAATGAAAATAAGTAAATGTTTTAGAGCAGGTGTCAGCAATCTGCACGTTTGTGCTTGTGCCCAGTACAGTGCCTTCCCCATCCCAGGTCTGAACAGAAAAATGGGAATCCAGTCCTCTTAGGTCACCTAAGGAGAGGGTCCAGAGGGGGCATGGAAATGCTCAGGGGGCTGGAACACCTCTGCTGGGAAGCCAGGCTGAGGGAGCTGGGGGTGTTCAGGCTGGAGAAGAGAAGGCTGCAACAGGGGGACCTTAGAGCACCTTCCAGTGCCTGAAGGGGCTCCAGGAAAGCTGGGGAGGGACTTGGGACAAGGGCCTGGAGTGATAGGATGAAGGGCAATGGGTTTAAATTAGGGAAAAGCAGATAGGGATTGGATATTAGGAGAAAGCTGTGTCCCATGAGGGCAGTGGAACAATGGCACAGGGTGCCCAGGGAGGTGGTTGAGGCCTCATCCCTGGAGATGTTCAAGGTGAGGCTTGAGGAGGCTCTGAGCACCCTGATCTGGGTGAGGGTGTCCCTGATACTGCAGGGGTTGGACTGGGTGAGCTTTAGAGCTCCCTTCCCACCCAAATCACTCCATGACTCCATGATCCAGGCTGTCATACTTACACACATATGTTGCCTGTGAAGTTAATGTGTGGACACCTGTGTGGTTTACACATCACAGCCACCACTGCAATCTGCAGGAAGCAAAGTTACAGAGAGGAGAAATTACAGCAATTGCTTCTGAAGTTACAAAATAAAAGGCATCTTGGAAGATGACATATCAGTAATACTTAAATGTTTTCTGCTTAGCCTAGCACCTAGAATATGTGTATTAACTCCTGAAGGAGATGAATCTATCACGAGATCAAAATCCTATTAATATTTTTAATATTTTCAGAATAAACAGGCAGTGTATGATAAAGAACCAAGTCTTACACCAGAGCTGATTAACCACCCTGCTGAAAAGACACTGGCATTTACCTAAAATGCACCTGAAACAGTGCAGGGGTGAGAGCATGCCCCAAGCATGTCAAACACCACCTGGAACATGAAACTGGGGGAAGAGATGAGAAAAAAAAATATAGGGCAAAGATTAAAAAAAAAATGCCTTCCTTTCACCACCTAACTGAGTGAAGTCTCTTTTTTTCCCAGCCTGACCTCAGACAGCTTTTTACACATTAAATCCAAGCACAATGCAAGATGTTATCTTTTCTTTAAAAAAGGACCAGAAGAAGGACAAGAAGAGACAAAATCAGTTCTTCTAATATCCATTAATTTAGGATGCCCAACATGGGCTACCTCCTTTCTAGCTGTCAGAAATCCTGCTTGGAGTAATAGGTTAATTAAACATTCCATTCCCAGAAAGAAGAAGTTAAAGACATGAAGTTATTTTCAAGGGTGGTTGTATTTTGTTTTACTTCTTTTTCTTTTGTGCTGGTGGCTGGTTTGGGGTTTTTTTTGGGGGGGATTTGTTTGTTTGTTTAGTTCAAATAAATAGAACACTTCCTGGGATTTTGGTTTCTGGCTCCTTTGGGGCTTTTTGTGAAGTAACTTGAGTTGAGGCTGCCACACACACAGCAGGGAAGCTTCAAAACACAGAGCTGAGTGTCAGCTGCACTTCTGCTGCTTGCAGCCAGAGCTCCCTTTCAAAGGAAAAGGGTTTAGAATTCAAAATCATTTTGGTTAGAAAAGACCTTGAAGATCATCATGTCCAACCCAGCAGTGCCAGGGCCACTCCTGCCCCATGTCCCTCATCCCCACATCCCCAGGGGTTGCTCTGAACCCCTCCAGGCATGATGGGGACTCCAGCCCTGCCCTGGGCAGCCTGGGCCAGGCCCTGACAACCCTTTCCAGGCAGAAATTCTTCCCCAGCTCCAACCTAAACCTCCCCTGGCACAACTTGAGGTGTGCCAAAAGTTCCTCTTGTCCCATCCCTTCTTCCTTGGGAGCAGAGCCCAACCCCCCCTGGCTCCAACCTCCTCTCAGGGGGTTGCAGAGAGCCACAAGGTCTCCCCTCAGCTTCCTCTGCTCCAGGATCACCACCCCTCAGCTGCTTCTGGGCAGATTGGTGCTCCAGATCCTTCCCCAGCTCCATTACCCTTCACTAAACACATGTTAAATGCTAGTATTTCACCATTTTTGACTGTGAAGACCTGCAAATCAAGCTGTGCTGTTTATACAGCAACTAAAAAGCAAGACATGCAGCTCTGAACCAAAATCCCCAGACCTCCTCTTTCTCTTCTCCCATTTCCTTCGAAAGGAACAGCCCCAGAAAGCTCCCTCGGGAAGCTGGCAGTGCAGTCACCACATCAAAATTAAACCTTTTGAACAAATAAAACCAATGAAATGCAATTTATTGAGAAGAGCAGGGGAGGATGGTGATGGGTGGAGTGTTCTTACCCCACTGGCAGTTCTTATAGGCTTGGCTTTCAGCTTTGGCACCAGGGCCTTACGGTGCTGGGGTGGGACAGCAGCAATGATGTCGACCAAACGTGGCTGAGCTGAGAGCCCATACCTGGCTGAGGTCTTGGTTTTCAGCCTGCAAAGAGAAATTCCCCAAATCAACAATTCCATCCTGACTCAGTTCTTTGGACTTGGTGACTTTCAGAGGTCCCTCCCAACCCAGATTTCTCCTTCCCCAGCAGGGCTATCACATCTCTGAGCAGGGAGGTTGAGATCCAGGCAGGAGCTCCCAGTTTGCTTTTCCAGGTCACAAAATAAATCCTTGCAGAATGTCCTGGTTTGGGGGAGGATAAAGGGGATTTTCTGTCCTGTCCTTTTGCTTCCAGCTCAGTCTCTTGTCAGGAGCTGCACTTGCTGAAATGAACAGCAAGTTTCTCAGGCAGTGTCTGCTGCTGGGACTGATCCCACTCCATGGTTATAGTTACACCTGGGAATGGGCTGCAGAACCAAGGAACTGCTCAGCTCTGAGGAACATTTGGCCCTCCAGAAGGAGTAAAAAGGTCCCACCTGGAACCCTCCCTTAGGGAGGAATAGACAAGATAAATGACCAAACTTGACCAAACAGAGGATTCCATCCCATACACCTCATACTCAGGAGAAATCGGAGGGATCACCAGGCTCAAACCCCTTCCTGCTTCCCCTTCTTCTCCTCTCCCTCTTTGTTTTCCCATCCTGGGAGGATTCCATCCCTTCCTCTGCCTGTGCTCCTGATCCATCCCAGCCTGAATCTGTGTGTTCCTGCCTCCAGCTCCCAACTGCTGCTGACCCCAGGATTCCAGCCTGGACTTTCCCAGGGCTGCCCTGCAGCCTCTGTGGGGATGGGAGAGTTATTGGGGGGCAGGGGAAGGAACGTGGGATCAATTTTCCTGTAGATTGGTATAGATTTAGTCATTTTTTTCCTATTTATCATTCCTGTTCCATTCAAGCTGTGTAGTTCAGTTCCCAACCCATCAGTCTCTCTCTCTTTCTTTATCAGGGAGGAGAGAGAGATTAATAGAGAATATCTGTCTCTTGGTTTAATTGCCAGGACAATGTTAAACCCTGACACAGCAGCAGCTCCTTGGTGTGCTAAGACATAGAAAATAAACCCAAAAAAAAGCTGACACGTGGCAACTCCCAATGTTTTTCGTTTCTGGGTATTTTTCTTCCAAACATGGTTTTATCACAATGTTGTGCAAGCTGCCCACAGATGTTGGTTTATCAGTTTTCAGGGATTTCATTCTCTTCAGGAGTCTCCTGTGCATTTAGCCCCTCCACACACACCCTCCAGCTGCCTCCATTTCTCTGACATTCAGGGCACTTATTGCCAGCAGCAGGGAATAAAAAGTCTTCAATTATATGATGCAAATGGAACAGAAACAGTGGGACAAATCTAGGTGGGATTAATCCACATATGTAGAGAAGAAATAAATTCCTAGAAACATATTCCCTCATATCACAGAGTTAAGAAAACTTATTTTGAACTGTATCCCTAAAATAAGCTCTCCTTTTGCTGATGCAGCTGCCCTTGGGATTACTGAAGGATAAAGAATGGTGGAAACACAAAAAAATCACAAGCTCCACCAGCAGAGCCCATTTTGTCCTCTGAGCATTGCCAACAAAGTAGCAAATCCCCACAGAATTCACAAATCTTGTTTGTTTTTTTTTAAATCAGGTACCTGGAAGAGAAATAACAGCAACCTGTGAAAATAAAACAGATGTTTAAACAAAGCTTGGATGTAAGGGGCTGTACAGGACACCTTCCTCAGTAGTGGACCAGCTCTTCTGTGTCATTTCAGAGTGACTTACTTGTTCAGATTCACTTCTTTCCCTTGCTCATGAGCCTCAATTAATTGCTTTATGATGTCAGCAATTGTCATCATCATCAGCTCTGCGTGGCTCAGCTCTCCTGAAACAAACCCAAAACACACCACGTGTTCAGTCAGTGACAACCCAGGCCCATCTGCTCTGCTTTTCCTTTTTCCCCTCCCACAGCTGTTGCCCACAGAGGGAATTCTGGCACTGGGAAGCCCTCTGGATTTGCAGCATTCCCCAAACAAGTGTCACTGCCTCGTATCACTGCTTTTTCTGTTAATTCCAGGAGAAACTCCACCCTCTTACCACATCATCAGAGCAAAACAGATCAGTTTGGGTTGGAAAAGACCTTTGAAGGCCTCCAGCCTCCCTGCAGGAAGCAGGGACATCTTCAACCAGAGCAGGTTCCTCAGAGCCCTGTGCAACCTGACCTGGAATGTTTCACAAGTTATGTGAGAAAAATCTTCACCATGTCCAGAAACAAAAACCCAGAAGAAGTTAAAGAGAATCACAAAACTACTCTGATGCCACCCACCAGTCTGTGTTCCAAGGGGCAGAAAGTGTTCCAGGAAGGACAGTGGGGTGAGGCAAAGCCCTGGGATTATCAGAGTGAGGGTAAGCAGCACCCAGCAGCGTTAGTGGTGTCCTCAGAGCTTCCCCACTGCACCCCACAGACCCACTGCCCCACTAAGCCCCACAACCCCACTCCCACACTGCACCTACAACCCCAGTCCCACACTAAACCCCACAGCCCCACTCCCACACTGCATCCACAGCCCCACTCCCACACTGCACCCTACAGCCCCACTCCATCCCACAGCCCCACTCCCTCACTAAACCCCACAGCCCCCCTCACACTGCACCCCACAACCCCACTCCCACACTGCACCCCACAGCCCCACTGCCACACTAAACCCCACAGCCCCCCTCCCTCACTGCACCTACAACCCCCACTCCCACACTGCACCTACAACCCCACTCCCTCACTGCACCTACAACCCCACTCCCTCAATACACCCCACATCCCCAGTCCCACACTGCACCCCACAGCCCCACTGAACCCACAGCCCCACTCCCATACTACACAGTGGTTGCACAGCACAGATTGTGCAAATTGCTCACAATTCTTCCACAGCAGCTTTGGGGGAAGAGGAGGATTGATGTCCAGAGACTCATCCACACCTCTGCCCAAGCAGCTTGTCCTGGTTTGGGGCAGGATAAAGGGGATTTTCTGTCCTGTCCTTTTGCTTCCAGCTCAGTCTCTTGTCAGGAGCTGCACTTGCTGAAATGAACAGCAAGTTTCTCAGGCAGTGTCTGCTGCTGGGACTGATCCCACTCCATGGTTATAGTTACAGCTGGGAATGGGCTGCAGAACCAAGGAACTGCTCAGCTCTGAGCAACATTTGGCCCTCCAGAAGGAGTAAAGAGGTCCCACCTGGAACCCTCCCTTAGGGAGGAATAGACAAGATAAATGACCAAACTTGACCAAACAGAGGATTCCATCCCATACACCTCATACTCAGGATAAATTGGAGGGATCACCAGGCTCAAACCCCTTCCTGCTTCCCCTTCTTCCCCTCTCCCTGCTTGTTTTGCCATCCTGGGAGGATTCCATCCCTTCCTCTGCCTCTGCTCCTGAGTCCATGCCAGCCTGAATCTGTGTGTTTCCTGCCTACCAGCTCCCCAACTGCTGCTGACCCCAGGATTCCAGCCTGGACTTTCCCAGGGCTGCCCTGCAGCCTCAGTGGGGATGGGAGAGTTATTGGGGGAAAGGGGGAGGAACCTGGGATCAATTTTCCTGTAGATTTGTATAGATTTAGTCATTTTTTTCCTTTTTATCATTCTTGTTCCATTCAAGCAGTGTAGTTCAGTTCCCAACCCATCAGTCTCTCTCCCTTATTCTCTCTCCTTTCTTTATCAGGGAGGGGAGGGGGATTAACAGAGAGCTTCTGTTATTGGGTTTAATTGCAGGGCAGTGTTAAACCCTGACACAGGTGCAAAGGCTTCACCTTGCACAGCTCTGCTGAGCCCAGTAAAACACACACAGAAAATCTCTCACAAAAGCCACCAGTGGGGACACAGCCAGGTGCACAACTGCCCCAAAATGCCTCTGATCATGTCAGGTGTTCTAAAATCCTGCAGTGTTCACACAAAGCCCAGGGGAAGCACCACATCTGGGTCTCTCTTTGCTGGCATCTTGGTGGGACAGACAACCCCAAAGCACCACCTCTGCTGCCCAACCCCCATCCCCTGAATCCTCCTTTTTTTTTTTCTTTTCCATAAGGAAAAAAACCCCAGGAACACCTGGATCCCATTCTGTGTCTGACAGCCAGGACCAAGACAAACTCCTAAGCACCCACCCAAAAGGATGTAAAGAATTCTGCCTCCCAGCAGCAGCACCCATTGCACCAGTGAGCAGAGAAAACTGGGAGGTGCCACCTCCTTCCAACCCTCCAAAAAGGCTCCCATAAAAACATGGAGAAGGGAGAGCAGAGCCTGGCCTCGTTTTCCCACCCTACACACAGAGCTAAAGGAGGTGGCAAAGCTCTGACACCCCCACAGGGCTGGGGAAGCACAAGGAGCCCCATCCCACAGAGCTCCTGAGATTCCCAATCCACAGCACTGTTCTTCTTGGAGAAGACCTTGGAGATCATCAGATCCAACCTTTAATCCAGCCCTGCCCCATGTCCCTCATCCCCAGGGGTTGCTCTGAAACCCCTCCAGGCATGATGGGGACTCCAGCCCTGCCCTGGGCAGCCGGGGCCAGGCCCTGACAACCCTTTCCAGGCAGAAATTCTTCCCCAGCTCCAACCTAAACCTCCCCTGGCACAACTTGAGGTGTGCCAAAAGTTCCCTCTTGTCCCATCCCTTCTTCCTTGGGAGCACGAGCCCGACCCCCCCTGGCTCCAACCTCCTCTTCAGGGGGTTGCAGAGAGCCACAAGGTCTCCCTCAGCCTCCTCTGCTCCAGGATCAGCACCCACAGCTCCCTCAGAAGCTCCTCAACAACTTCTCCAAACCCTCTTGATATTCTCCAGACCCTCCTCTTTACTCTCCAGACCTTCTCCTTGCTCTCCAGACCCTTCCCAGGTCCAGACCCATCTCCAGGTGGGCAAACATCCCTGCCAGGGAAAGCACCACATGCTCCTAATCCAGCCTGGGATTAGGAGCTAACCCAGCAGTGCCCAGGGCCACCCCTGCCCCATGTCCTCATCCCCACATCCCCAGGGCTTTCTCTGAAAACCCCTCCAGGCATGATGGGGACTCCAGCCCTGCCCTGGGCAGCCTGGGCCAGGCCCTGACAACCCTTTCCAGGCAGAAATTCTTCCCCAGCTCCAACCTAAACCTCCCCTGGCACAACTTGAGGTGTGCCAAAAGTTCCTCTTGTCCCATCCCTTCTTCCTGGGGAGCAGAGCCTGACCCCCCCTGCCTCCAACACAGGACCCTGAGGGATTTCAGTCAATTCTGAACCATTCTGGTTTTCAGTCTTTCAGTGAAATGTCACAGAACCAAATTGGCCCTTTGAGACCTGGCCCTTACAACCCACCAAAACCCATCCAACCCCAGCTGCTTGTCACTGGGAGGAGATGCACAAATTATCTTCAGCTTTCAGGGGCAGCTGGAAGGAGAAATTTTGTTTATTTTTCCAGCTTGCTGCTACACCCTGCGCTGATCATTCATGCAAGCAAAAAAAGGATATTAGATATAATTGTGATGGGGAAACCTTCATTATTCTGTGTTACATCAGTGTCCAAGTTCCATCAGGAATGTGTCCTTTCCTCTCATGGTTGCCCAGGGAAAGGTCTCAGCCCCACCAACTCCCAAATAATTTCACTGGTAGCATTGCTGTGCTAGGAAATAACTGCATTCCTTCTTGGAATCCACAGAATCAGATGGGTTGGAAAAGAGCTCTGAGATCACCAAGTCCAACCCTTAACCCACTACACCGTGGTTCCCAGCCCATGGGCACTCAGTGCACATTCAGTCTCTTCTTAAAAACTCCAGGGATGGAGAATCCACCCCCTCTCTGGGCAGCCCATTCCAGTGCCTGGGATGAATTTGCTATTCCCTAACTGTAATGGAGAGATAATATTGGCCTTTGTTCTGACTCCCACCTCCCCTCAGGGGTTTGCAGAGAGCCACAAGGTCTCCCCTCAGCCTCCTCTGCTCCAGGATCAGCACCCACAGCTCCCTCAGATGCTCCTCACAAGACCTGTTCCCCAGACCCTCCACACACAAGGCCGGGGGAGGCAGCAAAACCCCTTCCCCACTGCCCTCAGCTCCTGGGAGAGAGCAGAGGTCACTCTCCGGGCAGTGCCATCCCCACACACCCCGTACCTTTCCTTTTCTGCCTCATGCTGCCCGCAGCCCCTCCGCCTCTCCCCTCAGGTACAGGCCGCCGGCTGCTGCCGTCAAGCGACACCGCGCCCTCAACCGTCGTGAAAACGTCGCAAAGGCGGCAGCGCTGCCGGAAAGCGGCGGGAGGAGAGCGGGAAAGGGGAGGGGGAATGGCGCTGAACTGGCGCCCACTGCGCATGGCGCGGCTATTGGGGTGCCTGCGGTCTGTCAGCGCTTAGGGTGGTAGCAAAGGAAGGGGAAACGGCCTCGATTTCCCTAATAAATGGCTAAAAGTCCCTGGATAGGAGGTGCTGAGACAGATGAGGGCGTCTGGGGAGCACAGGGAGAAGCTGAGGGCTGGGAGTGGAAGAGGAGGGGGATGAGGGAAAGGATATGAGGGACCCTGAGGGCGGCGGTACCTGGGGTCAGTTCTGAGTCCCTGAGGAGCAGGAGATTGAGGGGCTGGAGAGTGTCCAGAGAAGGGAATGGAGCTGGGGAAGGGGCTGGAGAAGATGGAGAAGGGTCTGGAGAAGTTGTGAGGAGCATCTGAGAGAGCTGTGGGTGCTGATCCTGGAGCAGATGGCAAAGAAGATGTCAAAGGATCAACCCCCAACAACCCCGTGCTGGGTGCTGGTGAGGTGCTCCTCAAATCCTGGGGTCAGTTCTGGGTCCCTCAGGAGCAGAAGGAGATTGAGGGGCTGGAGAGTGTCCAGAGAAGGGAATGGAGCTGGGGAGCTGGGGGAAGGGGCTGGAGAAGATGGGGAAGGGGATGGAGAAGTTGTGAGGAGCATCTGAGGGAGCTGTGGGTGCTGATCCAAAGGAGGGCAACCAGGCTGGTGAAGGGACTCGAGCACAGACCCTATGAGGAGAGACTGAGAGAGCTGGGGGTGTTCAGCCTAAAGAAGAGGAGGCTCAGGGGAGACCTCATCACTCTCTCCAACTCCCTGAAAGGAGGTTGGAGCCAGGGGGGGGTTGGGCTCTTTTTCCCAGGCAACTCTCAGCAAGACAAGAGGGCAGGTGTCTCAAGTTGTGCCAGGGAGGTTTTAGGTTGGAGATGAGAAAGAATTTCTTTCTGGAGAGGGTGATCAGGCATTGGAATGGGCTGCCCAGGAAAGTAGTGGATTCTCCGTGTCTGGAGATCTTTCCAAAGAGCCTGAGTGTGGCACTGAGTGCCATGGGCTGGGAACCACGGGGGGAGTGGATCAAGGGTTGGACTTGATGAGCTCTGAGGTCCCTTCCAACCCAGCCCATTCTATGATTCTGTGATCCTGGAGCAGAGGAGGCTGAGGGGAGACCTTCTGGCTCTCTGCAAGCCCCTGAGAGGAGGTTGGAGCCAGGGGGGGTCGGGCTCTGCTCCCCAGGAAGAAGGGATGGGACAAGAGGAACTTTTGGCACAACTCAAGTAGTGCCAGGGGAGGTTTAGGTTGGAGCTGGGGAAGAATTTCTGCCTGGAAAGGGGTTGTCAGGGGCCTGGCCCAGGCTGCCCAGGGCAGGGCTGGAGTCCCCATCATGCCTGGAGGTTTCAGAGAAGCCCTGGGGTGTGGGGATGAGGGACATGGG